>NC_056007.1:49759227-50062257 GCF_018446385.1 Zingiber officinale | reverse complement strand
TAAAATTTATTTTTAACTTAAAATTTATTTCAAAAATATTTTTAACTTAAAATTTATTTTAAAAATTTTCTTAAAATTTATTTTAAAAAAATATTTTTAACTTAAAATTTATTTTTAACTTAAAATTTATTTCAAAAATCTTTTTAACTTAAAATTTATTTTAAAAAAAAATCTTTTTAACTTAAAATTTATTTTAAAAATCTTCTTAAAATTTATTTTAAAAATTTTTTTAACCTAAAATTTATTTTAAAATTCTTTTTAACTTAAAATTTATTTCAAAAATATTTTTAATTTAAAATTTATTTTTTAAAAAAATCTTTTTAACTTAAAATTTATTTTAAAAATCTTTTTAACTTAAAATTTATTTTAAAAATCTTTTTAACTTAAAATTTATTTTAAAAAAATTTATTTTTAACTTAAAATTTATTTTAAAATTATTTTTAGCTTAAAATTTATTTCAAAAATCTTTTTAACTTAAAATTTATTTCAAATAACTTTTTAACTTGAAAGTTTATGTTAAAGTCTTCTTAACTTTAATTTTTTTTAAACTAAGCAACTAAAGAATCATGCTAATTAAAGTTAGAATTGAACTCAAACTTACCCTAACTCTTACCTATTATTGAAAACCAAGTGGATCTTAGACAGTGGTTGCTCGAAGTATATGACTGGAGATCATACCAAATGCACTCAACTTACCTACAAAAGCTTAGGAACAATTGCCTTTGAAAACAACAACAAACTCAAGGTACTTGACATAGGTAATATTGAACTTAAAATTGACTTTATTATTACAAATATATTACTTATTGAAAACTTCAAGTATAATCTCCTTAATATTAGTCAATTATGTGACATTAGATATAAAGTTAGGTTCTTATCTTCAGAATGCTTAATCAAACACTTAGATAACCCTACGATAAGTCTAAAAGGGTTTTAAAAAGATAACATCTATGCAATTAACCTAACCACTTCTTCAAATAAGTGTTATTTAACACAAAAAGAAGAAACCTGGTTATGGCATAGAAAAATGTCACACACAAATGTTAGAAATATAAGCAAATTAAAAGGATTAGTTAAAGGATTACCAAAATTACCTAACTTATACTCAACAATATGTAATGCTTGTCAACAAGGAAAATAAAGAAAATCTACTCACAAACCAACTAATCAATCTCAAACCAACTCAATACTAGAACTCCTACATTTAGACTTATTTGACTCCCATGGGGTCAAATCAATAAATGGAAGTTTGTATTGTCTAGTAATAATAGATGACTATTCTAGGTTCACATGGGTAAAATTTTTAAAAAATAAGGATGAAACTTTTGAAGTCTTTACAAACTTTTGCAAGTAAGTTGAAAATGAAAAAGACCTTAAAATTAAAAGAATTAGAAGTGACAATGGAGGTGAATTTAAAAATCATAACTTTAATAAATTTTGTCTTGAAAATAGATATCATCATGAATTTTCGTGTCCTAAAACACCTCAACAAAATAGAATTTTAGAAAGAAAAAATAGAACACTACTTGAAGCCTCTAGGACAATGCTAAATGAGTATAATCTACCTAAGTACTTTTGGACAGAAGCTGTTAGTACATCCTGTTATGTGTAAAATAGAACAACACTAAATAAAACATATAACAAAACCTTATTTGAAATATATTATAATAAACAACCCAATATAAAATACTTTAAAGTATTTGGGTGTCCAACCTTCATAAATACAAGAGAACATTTTGGAAAATTCGCTTCTAAAATAGAAACTGGAAGCTTTGTAGGATATTCACTAAATAGTGGGGGTTACATAATATACAACGAGGTTACACTAAGAATTGAAGAAATCAAAAACATAAAATTTGAGGAATCCAAACAAAACCTAGAACAAATCCAAATTCAGCCAATTGAATTTATTCAAGGCAACAATAATCAAGAAAGAACCAATAAAGAAGAAGAACCTCAAGAGAATCAACCGCCTACTTAAGGGTTTAGACTAGATCATCCTTTAAAAATCTAAGTCAAATCTCTCTTATTTCAAAAATTGAACTCAAAACTATAGCTGAATCGTTACTTGATCCAGACTGGGTCATAGCTATGCAAGAGGAACTAGCTCAATTTGAAAGAAATGAAGTTTGGGATCTAGTGCCACCACCCAAAAATTGTAACAGCCATAGGGTCCTTAGCAAAATTCTAGAATATTTTATCATGAATAAAGAAAAAATATATATGCTTTAGTTAAATTTTGCTCCTAGCTGAACACTTAAACAAATAAAATAGAAATAAAAATATATAAGGTCTAGGACTTGAACTCTAGATCTCTCATTAGATGCCTGAATAAGATAACCACTAGACCAAGAGAAATTATTGTTAGAAAAGAGAGGGAAACCATAATTAAATGTAAGAAGAAAAGGCTCTTCTCTTAGAAGGAGAAGTGAGAGTTGTCTTCTTCCTCTCTAATGAAGAGATGCTCTAGAATATTCTTTTCTTACTCACCAAGAAGGGATGCATCTATACTTTTCTCTTAATTATGAAGAGAGTAAAGGAAAGGAGGAAGAAAAATATATTTTTCCTTCCTCCTCTCATGATGAATAAAAGGAGGAAATTAAAATGAGTTGGCATTTTTCCTCATTCACCTTCCTACTCCCTCCTCCTCCACCGTGACCTCTTCTTCACCATTTCCTCTTCTTGCCGAGACCAAGGAGCAAGGAAGCTTCCCCTCTCTAGGAAGGATCCACAACAAAGGTTAAATCTCTAAGGAAAACAAGCGCAAGGAAGTGAGTATCCCCTCACTGCAGTACAAGTTGCTTCGGTTTAAAATGTTTTTCGAAACTCTAAAAAAAAATTTTCTTGCAAGAATGTGGTCAAGATAAAGAATAGGTAGTCACTTAGGGTTAACAAGTGATAAGAGATGCTTCATGTTATAGAAAAAGAAAAAGAAAAAGAGAAATTTAGAGCCTTATTGCATGTTTCGGCCAAGGATGGAAGAGAGGACCTAGAACAAGTTTTCTTTGATCACATGCTTAATTTTTCTACTCTATGATATATGAATTTCACATGTTGTTAGTTAAGTCTTCATTCTTCATGTTGTGAAAAAAAAAGAGATACCTATCTATATGGTTCGGCCAAAATTGATTATAAGGCCTTAGGTCAAGAATTTTAGATAGAAACCATACTAGTTGTACCTCTTTGTGATGTATGAATTTTTACATGTTTATAACCAAGGTTTTTATGCTTCTTATGGAATAAAATGGTATGAAACCCTACTGATATATTTGTCCAAATTGAAATAAATGGGTTAGGGTTAAAGTTTTGAACTCAAATATGCTTAGATCATGAAGTACAATACCTTGTATGCACTTAGATTAAATGGGCTTGTTATATGTTTAAGTTTTATGCTCCTTATGGAATAAAATGATATGAAACCCTACTGATATGTTTCGGCCAAATGAAAATAAATGGGTTAGGGTTAGAGTTTTGAACTCAAATAGGCTTATTCATGAAGTATAGTGCCTTGTAGGTACTTGTACAATGCTTTATAGGTACTTAGATTAAATGTGCATGTTACATGTTTAAGTCTTATGCTTCTTATGGAATAAAAAGACATGAAACCCTACTGATATGTTTCGGCCAAATGAAAATAAATGGGTTAGGGTTAGAGTTTTGAACTCAAATAGGCTTATTCATGAAGTATAGTGCCTTGTAGGTACTTGTACAATGCTCTATAGGTACTTAGACTAAATGTGCATGTTACATGTTTAAGTCTTATGTTTCTTATGGAATAAAATGATATGAAACCCTACTGATATGTTTCGGCCAAATTGAAATAAATGGGTTAGGGTTAGAGTTTTGAACTCAAACATGCTTATTCATGAAGTATAATGCCTTGTATGTGCTTAGATCAAGTTTACATGTTATGTGGATAAGTTCTATGCTTCATATGGAACCAAATGATATAAAAACCCTATTGATATGTTTCGGCCAAATTGAAATAAATGGGTTAGGGTTAGAGTTTTGAACTCAAACATGCTTATTCATGAAGTATAGTGCCTTGTATGTGCTTAGATCAATTTTACATGTTATGTGGATAAGTTCTATGCTTCATATGGAACCAAATGATATAAGAACCCTACTGATATGTTTCGGCCAAATTGAGATAAATGGGTTAAGGTTAGAGTTTTGAGCTCAAACATGCTTATTCATGAAGTATAATGCCTTGTATGTGCTTAGATCAAGTTTACATGTTATGTGGATAAGTTCTATACTTCATATGGAATAAAATGAGGTTGAAACCTACTGATATGGTTCGGCCAAGATGGATTAATTGGGTTAGGAAAGAGTTTAAACCTAACCAAACATGCTTATGTATTTTCATGATATGTAGCCTTGATATATAAGTAGATTAAGCTTTCATGCTTTATGATGTGATGAAAATATGCTTTACGATATGTTGCATTTCTATGTCTTATGATAAGATGTGCCATGTTTATGATATGATATGATAGACTTATAACATGATAGGCTATGGTCATGATATGATATGCTAGACGCATGATATGATGTGCCATGTTCATGATATGTTATGCTAAGTTCATGAGATGATATGCCAAGTTTGATGATAAGAAAATAACATGTTATACTTTATGTTATGATAAGAACATGTTATATAATGCATGTGTGAATGGCTTATGTAAGAAGAAAAGCCTAAAGAGTTGCTTCCCTTAAGTTGGGACCAAGAGCATTCTTCATGTTATGAAAAAGAGTTGCTTCCCTTAAGTTGGGACCAAGAGCACTCTTCATGTTATGAAAAAGGGTTGCTTCCCTTAAGTTGGGATCAAGAGCACTCTTCATGCTATGGTAAAGAGATGCTTCCCTTAAGTTGGGGATCAAGAGCTCTCTTCATGACATGACAAGAATTATGACATGTATGATATGATGAGATATGATATGCATGATATTTTACTTTGTATGGCTTGTACCAAGGGTGGGCTCCATAAGCGCCCCGGGGTCGACGGACTATGAACGGGCCTCGTTAAGGGATGGGCTCCTCAGTACGCCCCTAGGTCGACAGACTATGAACGGACCTAGATCCCTAGTAGGTTCAGGGCTAGCTACCCTGTCCTAGGGATTGCGCGCATTTATGTTTACATGTGGTACAAGCCGGGGCCCTTCTCATGATGATGATATGATATTCAAGTATGTATACTATATGTTTTGAAAGAAGCATGATGCATATGTGCATTCCATGATACATGTTTTAAAAATATACATATTGCATCTACATGCACATATTATGAAATTATGTTTATGCACCTTTATGAACGGGTATGAGTTATGATACATGTTTACATGATATGATAGGCTTCATGATATGTGCTTACAGAATGTGATATAAATCATGATATACACTCACATGCTATACTCTGATATGTTATGCTCCTTATGTGATATGATATATTATGTTCTGTTTTCCCTCATGTTATGTTATGAGATGTTATGGTTTTTACATGATAAGATATGTTCTATGTTATGATTCTCCATGCTATGTTATGCTATGCTATGGTTTCTACATGTTATGTTATGTTATGTGTTTTTTGGATTCATGGGTAGGCAAGGATCTCACTAAGCCTTTGGCTTATAGCTACACGTTTTCCTTGTACTGCAGATAAAGGCAAGGAATGGATTGTTTAAGGGGAGCAGAGCAGGAAAGGCAATGAGGATGTGTGTGGAAGTGCTGGTGGATAGATCTATTTAAGTTTTTGAATTATCTAAGTTATGCATGTGAACAATGTTGGACCTATGCTTATGATAATGTTCAGCTAGTATGATATCCTACTCATGTTATGTTGGTACGTTTGACTTCACATGCCATGTTAAGAGAACTAGATGCATATGGTATATGTTATGATATGAAAAAAAAAACAATTATATATATATGTCTTCCGCTGCCATGAATCCATATGCATTAGTATAATTGATGTCCATGTTTTAGTGATGTCCGTCCCTCTGGGGTGGCCTTAGTGCTACCTGGAAGGGCGGACGTTACAAAAATAAAAAGATAATAGAAACAAAATGGGTGTTTAGAAATAAGTTAAGCGAAATCGAGGAAATTACTAGAAACAAAGCTAGACTAGTTGCTAAAGGGTTTAGTCAAGTAGAGGGACTTGACTATGATGAAACTTATGCCCCAGTAGCAAGATTAGAGTCCATTAGAATGTTACTCAGTTATGCAGCCCATAAAGGGTTCAGACTGTATTAAATGGATGTCAAATCTGTCTTTCTAAATGGACTAATAAAAGAAGAAGTCTATGCAGGACAACCACCTGGATTTGAAAGTCTAGAATACTCCGACTATGTTTTTAAGCTAACAAAGGCGTTATATGGACTTAAGCAAGCACCTAGGGTATGGTATGAAAGGTTAACCTCTTTCCTAACATAAAAAGGGTTTAATCAAGGTTAAATCGACCCAACCCTATTTGTTAAAACAATAAAAGAGAATATTTTTATAGTCCAAATCTATGTAGATGATATAATTTTTTGTTCAACTAACTCAAAATTTTTGGAAGAATTTACTAATCTAATGGAACAAGAATTTGAAATGAGTCTAGTAGGGAAATTAACCTACTTCTTAGGATTACAAATCAAGCAAACAAATGAGAGAAATTATATTTATCAACAAAAATACACAAAAGAATTACTTAAAAAATTCGGGATGGAAAACGCTAAAGGAATAAAAACACCTATGGCAATTAAAACAATCCTAGATGATGACCCCAATGAAAAACCAATTGACTTAAAATACTATAGGAGTGTCATAGGTAGTCTATTGTAATTAACTACAAGTTGACCCAATATTTTATTTGCAGTTAGTATGTGTGCTAGATACCAAACTTGTGCTAAAGAATCTCATTTGCCTCAAGTCAAAAGAATCTTTAAATACCTTAAAGAAACATCAAATGTAGGAATTTGGTATCCTATAATTATTACATTTCAGCAACTCCATTTGTTCCATTTAATGTACTATCTGTAAATGATGTTTCACCTCCTTGAAATAAATTTCACCACCCCTCGCACTTTGTCTCTGGAATTTATGCAAATTACACCATTATAAAGATGGCATCCTAAACACTTTTTTCCTTCATTATCCTAAGCCTGTCAATTTCAGATAATGGCTTCTCCTTTGAGAGATAAGAAAACAATACCTTGTCTTGGGACCGTGATACTAATCGATGAATCAACATTAAATATTTCTTTGGGCTCTTGGGATGACTCTTCGGCCTCCCTCGCTTCTAAACCACCAACATCCTTGCAACAAAAGTGGGATCAAGAGGTGAACCAGTTGAAGCGAGCCCTTCAAATACTGTTGGAGACCAAAATAACTATTAAAGTGGCCATCGATCTGTTGGAAAATATAGAATTCTAGGGGCTCACCATAGAAGTCCTAGCACTTCATTTTGTTGTGTTGATGTTCCTTTTTATTTTGTTAGTGTCTTATAACAACTATCTTCCATATTTTGTCTATTTAATAGAATCAGTAATGTTTTACTTTAAATTTTAAACTATGGGTTGATCTATCTCAGCTTTGTAAAATACGTTATAGGCTTATAGCATCTATGATTAAGTAGCTGGTACAACACAAGTTTGTCATTGTTGCAGCTATTGAACAGTAACTTACCAAGTAGCTGCTATACATTGAAGAAGTTAACTTTCCATGTAGCTACTACATCGTATAGTAGTTAACTTTTCAAGTAGCTGCTACACGTTGTAGTAGTTAACTGTCGAAGTAGCTGCTACAATGTGTAGCAGTTAGTTCTTGTACCTTGTAGTATATATCTTAATAATATCTTAGGATTAGAGTTAATTAAAGATAAAAAAGATTTTAAGTAATTTCTCACCAAGTTTATATGCATACAAAAAATCTTTTTAGGTGTAATATATGTTAGTATTAGCCCTAGTACCAATTATGAGATGATTGTAAAGGGCACATTATTGTATCATATTTCATTATAAATAAAGAGGCAAAGTTGGTTATTATATTTATTTCAGTTCAGTGTCGATTGAATAAATATAATAATGTCCTTGGGTAGTAGGTTCTTATCTACAGTATATCAATTGGTTGAATTGATAGTGAGATATTGTATAGAACACTGCTCTTAACTATTCCTAGTCAATCATTAATATACAAGGATAATATTAATATATTGAGACTAGCATGTAGGTCAACGGATGACTTGATCTCACAAGTCATGGATATGAGATATCAGGTTAACACATGGGTATATACTAGAGAATATATACTGAATGACCCGCCATGAGAATATTTCATGGATCTTTATATGAGTGTCATAAACATTTTCATATGACTATTGGTATGAATAGTCTTTAGACCTGAAGTCACTACGGTTCCCTACATAAGGAGTTGTGTACTTTGGTATCGTCAAACGTCACCTGTAATAAGGTGGACAATAAAGTTGATCATTGGGTATGCAATGATTTATGCGGAGGGATGTGAGTGATGTAGATGGGATCTATCTCTTCCATATGACAGAAGCGATATATGTGGGCTCCTTGATTAGTAGGACACAAGAAAGCATGGTCATGCGCAAATGAGTCAATATGAGATATTGAACTGATTTGATTGAGTGTGTCTACTTAGAGATCAAGAAATACAAAGGTTGATAAGAGGATGGCACGGTCTATGCCTCATTAATCAACCTAGATATCAAGGATAGAGGGGCAAAGTCATACAAGATAATAGCCACAGACAGGTTAGGTCGGATCTTGACCTTCTCGTCACTTGGGTAGCAATGATGCCTTGCTAGATGCCACTCATTGCTTATGTATCTAAATGTTGATTTGGGTACATTGCCAATGTTACAAGAACCTATTGGGTCACACACAAAGAACAAGTAGATTTGGAGATGGGTTCATATGATGAATCATTAGATTAGGTCTAATTCAAATTGGACTTATTGAGTTGGACTCAAGTGGATCTAATTGTTGGATTAAGTCCAATTCAAACTAGACTCAAGGAGTCAATTCGAATTAATGAAATAGTGATTCATTGAATTTGAATTGCATGAGATCAATTGAGTAAAACTCGATTGAATTAGACTTGAGTTAGACTCGAGTGAATTAGACTTGAGTTAGACTTAAGTGAGGAGACTTGAGTTAGACTCAAGTGAGGAGACTTGAGTTAGACTCAAGTGAAGATTAATGGAAATAATCATTGAATTTTGAAATTCAATGATTATTTATCCCATTCAATTTTCGAAATTGAAATGAGGAGTTACACTCATTCAAAATGAAGAGTTACAAGTTTGGTCCTTAATGGAGTGTAAATGCTCATTAAGGCCATTAATGCTAATTAAGTATTTCATTAGATGAAAATACTTAAGCTTTTTGCTCTTCATTTTTGGACTTAATCTTCATTCTTCTTGCTCCTCTTCTCCTTGGCCGAAATCCACCTTCAAGGTTGCTAGCACAACCTTTCTCCTTTTGTGAGTTTGTGAGACAAACGAACACTTGTTCGTGTGGATACCATAGTGGCGCGAATGTGAGATCGTGCTGTGATCCGAACTGTCGGGAGTCCGTGAGCACACACCAATGGTATACTTCATCATGTTGTAGATCTAACTTAGTATAAAGTTTTGTTTCCCTTCGCATGGATCTTTTGGGGTAATAGGTTTTTTCGCTGCGTGTTTGTGTGTTTAGCAACCTATTACCTGACAGTGGTATCAGAGCCACTTGCGAAAGGGTATACTAAGTTTTTAGCAATTTTATATGTGATATAGAAAATCATGATAGGTTTATTGTGATTTTGCAAAAAAATATGAGTTTCGGCCAAAAATTAAATGTTTTGTTAAGAATGAAACATAGTTGGTATGTGACCAACAAGGTCTCGGCCAAAGGTGTTTTGTTCAGAATAAAACATGGTCGGTCTTAAGGGTTGTAGGTTCTTGGGCATGGCGGCAACTCATAAATGAGGATGCAAAAATTAATTTTACTTGCGGGACCGCCGTGGCGTTGCGGCTCATAATTTGTTAATGCAATCATAGTAAATTTATGTCGTAAATATATTTGACATGGTGCGTGGTTATGGCCCTTGAACCCCCTATGTGATTGCGTGTGTTGTTGTAATTCATAATACGGCCTGCGTGTTGTGCCTTCATCCCTTTCATTCTAGTTGTAATTTAGACTACACTCGAATGTAACTCGAGTTTCTTTAGTTGTTGTAATGTACAAATTAGAAAGAAATTAGTCTACTGGATGATGAGTGAAAAGGAAGGAAGGAAGGACAACAACACACGACAACAAAGGGAGCGCTTGGAGAAGCTGCTTTGACCTAGGTGGACTCATCGTTCTTCTCATTGGCTTGAGAAGATTGTAGTTTATGGGGGCCATAACCGTGTCACGTTTTGATTTATGCATATATGTGTGATATGTGCTATGTGATGTATTTGATACATGTTTAGTTTAAAAGATTAGGTTTTCTTAATATATGCCTACCAAAAGTTTAATACTCACTTCTGGCTCGATCAATCGTAGTCAGGTTTTACAAAGCAAATTGACTTAATTTATCTTGCTAGAGTGCGACTGGACAATTGTGATGTCCGAATATTAAAATTTGGGTACAACTTAAGTTGTCTCACTTAGATTGAGAATTTAAAGGCATATCCCATAAGATGGAATTCAAATTGTACTAATCTTGGGCAATTAGCCAAAGCTAACTCAAGATGAGCTATAATATAAATTTCATAAGATGGGAAAAATGAACAAATAGACTTGTTCATCTCGCTATACAAGAGTTGCATTTGATGCAATTGATATATGATGCCTACCTACATTATACGAGTCTTGGGTGATTAGCCAAAGCTAACTCAAGATGAGTATAATAAGGATCTTGTCCCACATGAATGTCATTGCGATTGGATTTGGAGCTACTAGTGTGGGTAAAACCACAACCATGACTCGCTCCTACCAAACTTTACAATTCAGTGGGAGCATCATTTAATTAAAGGCCTAATTAAATGATCGATATATGATACTAAGTTCTGCATTATGTTGTTGTAGATAACCATGTTGTCAAACACGTTGAACACTCTCTCTCTGCGATCTGTCCTTGATAAGGACAAGCTCAATGGAGCTAACTTCCTGGACTGGTACAGAAACTTGAGAATAGTTCTCAAGCAAGAACAAAAACTGTATGTCCTAGAGCAGCCTATTCCTGAGGCACCCCCCGCTACTGCCACTAGAGCTGATAGGGATGCTTACAAAAAGCATCAAGATGATGCACTAGATGTGTCATGCCTTATGCTCGCCACCATGAACTCTGAGCTTCAGAAGCAATATGAGAACATGGGTTCTTATGATATGGTTGAACACCTTAGACAACTATATCAAGGGCAAGCAAGGCATAAGAGATTTGAGATCTCTAAAGCATTGTTTCAATGTAGAATGCAAGAAGGAAGTCTCGTAGGGCCTTATGTGCTCAAGATGATCGGGTATCTGGAGAATCTACAAAGGTTGGGATTCCCACTAGGCCAAGAATTGGCCACTGACCTTATTCTGCAGTCGTTGCCCGATAGTTATAGTCAATTTTGTTAGTTAGAACCCTAGAGCCAATCACTTTTGATTGTATGGACTCATGTATATCATATTCTTGTATATTAATAAAGGCATTTGTTTGGTTATTATACTTATTTGTATTAGTGCCAAATAGACTAAGTATAATAGCGTCCTTGAGTAGAAGGTTTATACCTATATCAATCGATTAGTTGAATCGATAGTGAGATGATATAGGGAACACTACTCTAAATCATTCCTAGTCGAGTATTAACATTCAGGGACAATGTTAATGCAATAAGACTAGCATGTAGGTCAGTTCGATGACTTGATCTCACAAGTCATGGATATAGAGATATCAAGCTGACACATGGGTATACATTGGAGAATGTATACTGAATGACCCGCCATGAGAAAGTATCATGGATCGTTATATGAGTGTCATATACTTTCTCATGTGGCTATTAGTATGACTATTAGTCCTTGGACCTGAAGTCACCATGGATCCCTACATAAGGAGTTATGTACTTTGGTTTCGTCAAACGTCACCCGTAACTGGGTGGACTATAAAGGCGATTACTGGGTATGTAACGAATTATGCAGAGGGATGTGAGTGATGTAGATGGGATCTATCCCTCCCATATGACGGGAGCGACATCGCTATTCTTGATAGAGTGAGACCACTAAGTGCATGGCCATGCCCAAATGAGTCAACATTAGATGTTGAGCTCATTTGATCGAGTGAGTCTACTTGGAGTTCAAGATTTAGATTGATTAGAGGATGACACGGTCTATGCCTTACATTGATTAATCTAGATGTCTAGGATAGAAGGACAATGTCATATATTTTGTGAGGAGTCACAATTGGTAGTCACAAGGTGATGTCGGATCTCGACATTCTTGTAACTTGGGTAGTAATGATGTGTTGCTAGATACCGCTCATTACTTATGCTCCTAAATGGGTTTAGGGCATTGCCAACGTTACAAGAACCTATAGGGTCACACACTAAGGACAATTAGATGGAGATTTCATTCATATGATGAACCAAGAGGATTAGATTCATTTGATGAATCATATTGGATTAAGAGTAATCCAAATTGGGCTAATTGAGTTGGACTCAAGTTGATTCATGTATTCAATGAGTCTAATTTAGATTATGACTCATTAAATCAACTTAATTTAATGAATTAGATTCATTATATTAAGTTGGCTTGAATTATATGGTTGGATTAGATCAACCATGAGAAGATTTGATCAAGTTTGACTTGATTTGAGAGGAAGAGAAAAAGTCATGTTTGACTTGACTTTTTGCCACATCACTAGTGAGTTGGCAAGATGTGGACCAATAGGATTGCTCCACATCATCAATGTGTGCCACCTCATGGAGGTTACAAGCCTCCATAGCATTTAATGTGGCCGGCCCACATTAAATGAGGAGGTTACACTTGTTGCCATGTCATTTAGTGAGGTGGCAAGATGTGGACCAATAGTGTTGATCCACATCATCCTAGAGTGCCACCTCATGGGGGTTACAACTCTTAATGGTCTCCACATTAATTGGAATTAATGTGGAGAGTTACACCTCCAAGATGTGGCCGGCCACTCTAGTGGGAATGAAAATATTCATTTTTCATTCAAGTGTGATTAAGTCATCTTCTTCCTCTAGAGCTCTCTCTTCTCCCTCTCCTCCTCTCTTGGCCGAACAAGACAAGGTGCTAGCACACCTTTGTTTGGTCTTCTCCATCAAGGATTGTTCGTGTGGATACTTCTAGAGGACCGTACACTTGACGGTCTAGAGATCCGGCACCTTGGACGAGCGTGAGCGCGAAGGGCTTCGCTACAAGGGTAATGATCTTAACTTTAGTGTAGATCTAAAGTTTTTACAAACTCGTACAAGAAAAAGGTTTTTCGAAAAGTTTTGTTTACGAATCTTTGCACGAGATCCATGGCTTTGGGTGACTCGGGGTTTCCGCGACGCGAAAAAGCGGTTTTCGCGGCCCGACGAACCCAACAGTGGTATCAGAGCCACGTGCAAAGACTTGTACGAGTTCGTTTGTATTTTTATGAAAAATATACCTTCTGTGATTTTCTGTAAAAATTGAGTTTTAGAGTTTTTATAAGTAATTTTTCCGTAGAAGCGAAGCACAAGTGTCTCGGCACTTGTAGGCTTCGGCTACCGGAAAGTTTTCTTTTAAACGGCTTCGTTTTGCCCCAAATCCGTTTGGGACAGCGGGGTCGGGTGCCATTAGATCACAAAGGAGCAACTCACGATGGTTAGATCGTGGGTAGGGGCATTTCCCCTAACCCCGCAAGGGAATTTGCTCCGCGATTGCACCCGAAATCGCTAAAAACGAACCCGCCGGGAAGATTTTTCCGAAACGGCAATGTCTCGACCCAAATCGTTTTGGGACAGCGGGTTTAGGCGCTGTTGGATCGCAAAGGAACCCTCGCGATGGTTAGATCACGGGTAGGGGCGCTGCCCCTGGGCCCCGCAAGGGGATTCGTTCCGCGATTGCGCCCGAAATCGCTAAACGGGACCGCCGGGAAATTTTACTTATAAAAATTATAAAAATTATTTTTAAAATTACAGAAAAATTATAAAAATATATAATTTTGAATTATATATTAATTTATGATAGTCATGGCCCAAAATACCCAATAAGATTGGATTTGTGTTGTAATTCATAATACGGCCTGCGTGCCGTCATATGATTGTGTGTGTTGTATTTTTATTTTTTTTTCCCACGGCCTGCGCGTCGTGCCTTTCTCTTATTCTGGTTGTAAATTAGATTTAGACTCGAATGTAACTCGAGTTTCAAATTGTAATGTACAAATTGGAGCGGTGGAGGGTCCACACGAGACGGAGTTCCGAGGCGGGCACGAGCAACACAAGGTGGTCAAAGGGAGGAGCTTGGAGAAGCTGTTGACCCTAGGTTGACCAATCGATCTTCTCATTGGCTTGAGAAGATCGTAGTAGGGCCATGACTAAATCACAAATAGATTAATTAATTAATTGTTATGTATCTGATGCATGTTTAATAATTAATTAATTAATTAGTGCCTTAACGATTAGATTAGATCTAAGTCGTGCACATGATGCACCCTTGCGATTAGATTAGATCTAAGTCGTGCACAAGATGCATCCTTTTTCGATTAGATTAGATCTCGATCGAACCAACTCTAAATGCCTAACCGTGCCGTGATACCTATCACTACCTCGATCACATGTATTGTTGAATCTGCCAAAGCAGAGCAATACATATTATCTTGGTAGGTTACGGAGGGACAATCTTGGTCCCGCTTATCAACACATGGGTGAATACAAACTCAATTAGATTGAGTATTCCTAGTTACTCGGTTGGATCGAGTCAACTATAGGCATTATTCCAACGGTTGGAAAAGATAGGTCAAAATCACATCTATATTAACTCTCGGGCGTATTAGCCAAAGCTAACTCGAGTTTTAATATAAATGCAGATATTGATTCTATAAACAAGAGTTGCATGGAGATGTAATTGGTAATCGTTACCTACCGATCATACTAAGCCTTGGGCGTATTAGCCAAAGCTAACTCAAGGGTTAGTATGATGTGGATCTTATCCCACATGAATTATAGTATTCAGTGGGAGCATCTTTTAATTAAAGGCCTAATTAAATGATTTTTAAAAGAATATGATATTTATTTCTGTAAATTTTCTGTTGTAGATAACCATGACGTCAAACACGAATTCCTTCTCCCTGTGATCTGTCCTTGAGAAGGACAAGCTCAACGGAGTGAATTTCCTGGACTGGTACAGGAATTTGAGAATAGTTCTCACCCAGGAACGTAAACTGTACATTCTGGAGCAGCCCATTCCGGAGGCTCCTCCTGCCAATGCCCCGCGAGCAGACAAAGATGCTTATAAGAAGCATCAAGACGACGCATTAGATGTGTCCTGTCTAATGCTCGCGACCATGAACTCAGAGCTTCAGAAGCAACATGAGTTGATGGGCGCTTTCGATATGGTTGAGCATCTTCGCCAACTATATCAGGGACAAGCGAGACATGAAAGATTTCAGATCTCGAAGGCACTGTTTCAGTGCAAGATGTCAGACGGGGCTCCTGTAGGTCCTTATGTACTCAAGATGATTGGGTACGTAGAGAACCTACAAAGACTGGGGTTCCCACTTGGCCAAGAGCTGGCCACTGACTTGATCTTGCAGTCCTTGCCGGATAGCTATAGTCAATTCGTTCTCAACTATAACATGAACGAGATTGACAAGCCACTGCCCGAGCTACTTAGTATGTTACGAACTGCTGAGATTAACCTTAAGAAGGTTAAGCCCATTCTGATGGTCCAGAAGCACAAGGGCAAGGGCAAGCCCAAAGGTAAGGGAAAGTCCCAAACCAAGGGCAAAGGCAAGGCACTGAAGCCTAAAGGAGGGGTCGCCAAGGATGCTACCTGCTTCCACTGCGGTCAGACCGGGCACTGGAAGAGGAACTGCAAGGTATACTTGGAGGATCTTAAGAAGAAGCGAAGTGAGACTTCCACTTCAAGTATATATGTTATAGAAATCAATCTATCTATTTCTACATCATGAGTATTAGATACTGGATGTGCTTCTCACATTTGTACTGATGTGCAGGCGCTGAGAAATAGCAGAGCATTGGCAAAGGGCGAGGTGGACCTACGAGTAGGCAATGGAGCACGGGTTGCTGCTGTTGCTGTAGGAACTTATCAGCTATCTCTGCCCTCTGGGCTTGTACTAGATTTAGATGATTGTTGTTATGTGCCTGCTCTTACTAAGAACATAGTTTCAGTTTCTTGTTTAGACAAGAAAGGATACTCTTTTATAATAAAAGACAAATGTTGTTATGTTTATTTGAAAGATATGTTCTATTGTAGTGCACTACTAATAAACGGACTCTATATTCTAGACCTTGAGAGCCCTATCTATAACATTAGTACCAAGAGGTTCAAGTCAAATGACATGAACCAAACATACCTCTGGCACTGTCGCTTAGGTCATATAAATGACAAGCGCTTATCCCAGCTCCATAAGGATGGTTTGCTGGACTCATTTGATTTAGAATCATATGAGATATGCGAGTCATGCCTACGAGGCAAGATGGCCAAGACCCCCTTTAGTGGGCATAGCGAGAGAGCAACTGATTTGTTAGGACTCATACATAGTGATGTATGTGGCCCTTTCAATGTTGCTGCTAGAGGCGATTACTGGGTATGTAACGAATTATGCAGAGGGATGTGAGTGATGTAGATGGGATCTATCCCTCCCATATGACGGGAGCGACATCGCTATTCTTGATAGAGTGAGACCACTAAGTGCATGGCCATGCCCAAATGAGTCAACATTAGATGTTGAGCTCATTTGATTGAGTGAGTCTACTTGGAGTTCAAGATTTAGATTGATTAGAGGATGACACGGTCTATGCCTTACATTGATTAATCTAGATATCTAGGATAGAAGGACAATGTCATATATTTTGTGAGGAGTCACAATTGGTAGTCACAAGGTGATGTCGGATCTCGACATTCTTGTAACTTGGGTAGTAATGATGTGTTGCTAGATACCGCTCATTACTTATGCTCCTAAATGGGTTTAGGGCATTGCCAACGTTACAAGAACCTATAGGGTCACACACTAAGGACAATTAGATGGAGATTTCGTTCATATGATGAACCAAGAGGATTAGATTCATTTGATGAATCATATTGGATTAAGAGTAATCCAAATTGGGCTAATTGAGTTGGACTCAAGTTGATTCATGTATTCAATGAGTCTAATTTAGATTATGACTCATTAAATCAACTTAATTTAATGAATTAGATTCATTATATTAAGTTGGCTTGAATTATATGGTTGGATTAGATCAACCATGAGAAGATTTGATCAAGTTTGACTTGATTTGAGAGGAAGAGAAAAAGTCATGTTTGACTTGACTTTTTGCCACATCACTAGTGAGTTGGCAAGATGTGGACCAATAAGATTGCTCCACATCATCAATGTGTGCCACCTCATGGAGGTTACAAGCCTCCATAGCATTTAATGTGGCCGGCCCACATTAAATGAGGAGGTTACACTTGTTGTCATGTCATTTAGTGAGGTGGCAAGATGTGGACCAATAGTGTTGATCCACATCATCCTAGAGTGCCACCTCATGGGGGTTACAACTCTTAATGGTCTCCACATTAATTGGAATTAATGTGGGGAGTTACACCTCCAAGATGTGGCCGGCCACTCTAGTGGGGAATGAAAATATTCATTTTTTATTCAAGTGTGATTAAGTCATCTTCTTCCTCTAGAGCTCTCTCTTCTCCCTCTCCTCCTCTCTTGGCCGAACAAGACAAGGTGCTAGCACACCTTTGTTTGGTCTTCTCCATCAAGGATTGTTCGTGTGGATACTTCTAGAGGACCGTACACTTGACGGTCTAGAGATCCGGCACCTTGGACGAGCGGAAACGCGAAGGGCTTCGCTACAAGGGTAATGATTTTAACTTTAGTGTAGATCTAAAGTTTTTACAAACTCGTACAAGAAAAAGGTTTTTCGAAAAGTTTTGTTTATGAATCTTTGCACGAGATCCATGGCTTTGGGTGACTCAGGGTTTCGGCGACGCGAAAAAGCGGTTTTCGCTGCCCGACGAACCTAACAAATTCGTCATGAACTACAACATGAATGAAATTGGCAAACCACTGCCTGAAATGTTAAGCAGGTTAAGAACTGCTGAACTCAACCTTAAGAAGGCAAAACCTAGTTCCATTTTGATGGTGTCTAAAGTCAAAGGTAAGTGGAAGCCTAAAGGCAAGGGTAAGACCTAAGCCAAAGGCAAGGGCAAGGCTCATGCACTGAAACCCAAAGGTGGGGTTGCTAAGGAAGGAACCTGCTTCCACTGCGGTGAGACCGGACACTGGAAGAGGAACTGCAAGGTGTACCTAGAGGAACTGAAATAGAAGAGAAGTGAGACTTCTGCCTCAGGTATATATGTTATAGAAGTCAATCTATCTATTTCTTCTTCATGGGTATTAGATACCGAATGTGCATCTCACATTTATACTAATGTGCAGGGGCTGAGAAATAGTAGATCATTGATAAAGGGCGAAGTGGACCTACGAGTAGGCAATGGTGCAAGAGTTGTTGTTGTCGCTGTAGGAACATATTCCTTATCTTCGCCCACTGGGTTTGTTTTAGAACTAGAAGAGTGTTGTTATGTGCCCGCTTTGATAAAGAACATTATCTCTGTTTCTTGTTTGGACAAGAAAGGCTTTTCATTTGTAATAAAGGACAAATGTTATTCCATTTATTTCAATGATATGTTCTATTATAGTGCACCTCTTATGAATGGCCTCTATGTTCTAGACTTTGAAAACCCAATCTATAAAATAAATACCAAACGGTTCAAGTCTAATAATTTGAACCAAACATATCTCTGGCATTGTCGCCTAGGTCACATAAATGAGAGTCGCATATCCCAACTCCATAAGGATGAACTTTTGGACTCATTTGATTTTGAATCATATGAGGCATGTGAATCTTATCTTCGAGGCAAGATGACAAAGACTCCATTTAGTGGACATGGCGAAAGGGCTAATGATCTGTTAGGAGTCATACATACAGATGTATGTGGGCCTTTCAGAATAGCTGCTAGAGGAGGCTATTATTACTTCATTACCTTCACTGATGATTTCAATAGATACGGCTATGTGTATCTGATGAGACACAAGTTAGAATCCTTTAAAAAGTTCAAAGAATTCAAGAATGAAGTACAAAACCAACTTGGTAAGAGTATTAAAATGCTTCGATCAGATCGAGGTGGGGAATACCTTAGCCAAGAGTTTCATGACCATCTCATTGAGTGTGGGATTATATCTCAGCTCACTTCACCTGGAACACCACAATGGAATGGTGTATCAGAAAGGAGAAATCGCACCTTATTAGATATGGTACGATCGATGATGAGTCATGCAGATCTTCCTACTTCCTTTTGGGGACATGCTCTAGAGACAGCCGCTTTCACACTTAACTGAGTTCCATCTAAGGTCGTCATAAAGACACCATATACGATATGGACTGGGAAGAGTCCCAAGATGTCTTTTATGAAGATTTAGGGTTGTGAGGCTTACGTTCGATGACAAGTCTTAGATAAACTAGGACCCAAATCAGACAAGTGCTATTTTGTATGATATCCTAAGGAAACAAAGGGATTTTACTTCTATAATCCTACACAAGGCAAAGTATTTATTGCCAAAACTGGTGCCTTTCTATAAAGAGAGTTTATTTCTAGAAAAACTAGTAGGAGTAAAGTCAATTTTGAAGAAATTCAAGATACACAAACTAGCACCGAAGCCTTAATGGAAACTGAACAGGTACCACAAGATGTTTTTTGGATCATGATTTTGTTACACCGCAAGAAGTTGTGGAGCAACAACCTGTTCAAGTAGCACAAGCTCTACGCAGATCTAATATGACCCGTCGTCAACCTAAGAGATATTCTTTTCTCTTGTCTGACAACGGTGATGTAGTGCTAGTTGGTCTCAACGAGCCTACATCTTATTAGGAAGCTGTACAGGGCTCAGATTCTGAGAAATAGCTAGAGGACATGAGATCCAAAATGGAATCCATGTGCACTAACCAAGTATGAACTTTGGTTGATCCACCTGAAGGAATCAAACTCATTGGGTGTAAATGGGTCTTCAGAGTGAAGACTGACATGGATGGCCATATGCATACCTATAAAGGTATATTGGTGGCTAAAGGATTCAAGTAGATTTATGGTATAGAGTATGATGAAACCTGTTCAAGTAGCACATGCTCTACGCATATCTGATAGGACCCGTCGTCAACCTGAGAGATATTCATTTCTCTTGTCTGACCATGGTGATGTAGAGCTTATTGGTCTTAACGAGCCTACATCTTATCAGGAAGCTGTTATGGGCCCAGATTCTGAGAAATGGCTAGAGGCCATGAGATCCGAAATGGAATTCATGTACACTAACCAAGTATGGGCTTTGGTTGATCCACTTGAAGGGATCAAACCCATTGGGTGTAAGTAGGTCTTCAAGGTGAAGACTGACATGGATGGACATATGCATACCTATAAAGGTAGATTGGTAGGTAAAGGTTTCAAGCAAATTCATGGTATAGACTATGATGAAACTTTTTCACCAGTTACGATGCTTAAGTCCATTCGGATTTTAATTGCTATTGCAGCTTACTATGATTATGAGATCTGGCATATGGATGTCAAAACCACATTTCTTAACGGAAATCTACTCGAGGATGTGTACATGACACAACCTGAGGGTTTTGTAGATCCAAAGAATGCTGGAAAGGTTTGTAAGTTGCAAAGATCCATTTATGGATTAAAGCAAGCTTCTAGAAGCTGGAATCTTCGACTAGATGATGCAATCAAAACATTTGGTTTCATCAAGAATGAAGATGAACCTTGTGTCTACAAGAAGGTTAGTGGGAGCATAATCATCTTTCTCATATTGTATGTGGATGACATACTTCTCATTGGAAATGATATCCCTACTCTTCAATCAGTGAAGACTTAGCTTGGGAATTATTTTTTAATGAAAGACTTAGGTGAAGCAGCCTATATTTTAGGCCTTAAGATCTATAGAGATAGATCTAAAAGATTGCTTGTCCTAAGCCAGAGTACATACATTGACAAGGTGCTTAAACGTTTTGCCATGGAGAATTCCAAGAAGGGATTCTTGCCTATGTCACATGGTGTGAGTCTTTCGAAGACTCAATGTCCTTCTTCTAAGGTAGAAAGGGACCGCATGGATCAGATTCCTTATGCATCAGCTATAGGGTCTATTATGTATGTCATGCTTTGTACTTGCCCAGATGTCTCATATGCTTTAAGCATGACGAGCAGATACTAGTCAGATCCAGGTGAAGGTCACTGGACAGCAGTCAAAAATATTCTTAAGTACTTGAGAAGGACTCAAGATTATTTCTTGATCTTTGGAGGCGATGAAGAGCTTGTTGTAAAGGGTTACACCGATACTAGCTTCCAAACAGATAAGGATAATTACAGATCACAATCAGGGTATGTGTTTTGCTTAAATGGTGGTGCTGTGAGCTGGAAGAGTTCGAAGCAGGACACAGTCGCTGATTCTACAACAGAGGCCTAGTATATTGCTGCTTCAGCTGCAGCAAAGGAGCCTGTTTGGATCAGGAAGTTCATTATAGAGCTTGATGTTGCTCCTAGTATAGCGAGTCCAATAGACCTCTATTGTGATAACAATGGGGATATTGAACAGGTTAAGGAACCTCGTTCTCATCAGAGATCCAAACACATACTACGGCGATTCCATCTCATTAGAGAGATCATCGATAGATGAAATATGAAGATATGCAGAGTACTGACCGATGCTAACATTACAGATCCTTTGATCAAGGCTTTAGCACAGAGAAAGCATGATGGTCACACTAGGTCAATGGGTATTCGATATCTCAGTGATTGGCACTAGTGCTAGTGGGAGATTGTTAGTATTAGCCCTAATACTAATTATGAGATGATTGTAAAAGGCACATTATTGTATCATATTTCATTATAAATAAAAAGGCAAAGTTGGTTATTATATTTATTTCAGTTCAGTGTCGATTCAATAAATATAATAATATCCTTGGGTAGTAGGTTCTTATCTACAGTATATCAATTGGTTGAATTGATAGTGAGATATTGTAGAGAACACTGCTCTTAACTATTCCTAGTCAAGCATTAATATACAAGGACAATATTAATGCGTTGAGACTAGCGTGTAGGTCAATGGATGACTTGATCTCACAAGTCATGGATATGAGATATCAGGTTGACACATGGGTATATATTAGAGAATATATACTAAATGACCTGCCATGAGAATGTTTCATGGATCGTTATATGAGTGTCATAAACATTCTCATATGACTATTGGTATGAATAGTCCTTAGACCTGAAGTCACTATGGTTCCCTACATAAGGAGTTGTGTACTTTGGTATCGACAAACGTCACCTGTAACAAGGTGGACAATAAAGTCGATCACTGGGTATGCAATGATTTATGCGGAGGGATGTGAGTGATGTAGATGGGATCTATCCCTTCCATATGACAGAAGCGATATATGTGGGCTCCTTGATTAGTAGGACACAAGAAAGCATGGCCATGCGCAAATGAGTCAATACGAGATATTGAACTTATTTGATTGAGTGTGTCTACTTAGAGATCAAGAAACACAAAGGTTGATAAGAGGATGACACGGTCTATGCCTCATTGATCAACCTAGATATCAAGGATAGAGGGACAAAGTCATACAAGATAATAGCCACGGACAGGTTAGGTCGGATCTTGACCTTCTCGTCACTTGGGTAGCAATGATGCCTTGCTAGATGCCACTCATTGCTTATGTATCTAAATGTTGATTTGGGTACATTGCCAACGTTACGAGAACCTATTGAGTCACACACAAAGAACAAGTAGATTTGGAGATGGGTTCATATGATGAATCATTGGATTAGGACTAATCAGAATTGGACTTATTGACTTGGACTCAAGTGGATCTAATTGTTGGATTAAGTCCAATTCAAACTAGACTCAAGGAGTCAATTCGAATTAATGAAATAGTGATTCATTGAATTTGAATTGCATGAGATCAATTGAGTAAAACTCGATTAAATTCGACTTGAGTTAGACTCGAGTGAATTAGACTTGAGTTAGACTCAAGTGAGGAGACTTGAGTTAGACTCAAGTGAAGATTAATGGAAATAATCATTGAATTTCGAAATTCAATGATTATTTATCCCATTCAATTTTTGAAAATGAAATGAGGAGTTACACTCATTCAAAATGAAGAGTTACAAGTTTGGTCCTTAATGGAGTGTAAATGCTTATTAAGGCCATTAATGCTAATTAAGTATTTCATTGGATGAAAATACTTAAGATTTTTTCTCTTCATTTTTGGACTTAATCTTCATTCTTCTTGCTCCTCTTCTCCTTGGCCGAAATCAACCTTCAAGGTTGCTAGCACAACCTTTCTCCTTTTGTGAGTTTGTGAGACAAACGAACACTTGTTCGTGTGGATACCGTAGAGGCGCGAACGCAAGATCGTGCTGTGATCCGAGCTGTCGGGAGTCCGTGAGCACGCACCAAAGGTATACTTCATCATGTTTTAGATCTAACTTAGTATAAAGTTTTGTTTCCCTTCGCATGGATCTTCTGGGGTAATAGGTTTTTCCGCTGCACGTTTGCGTGTTTAGCAACCTATTACCTGACAATATCTACTAGAAAATGTAGTTGCTACAAACACATTATATATCCAAAAAAATATTTAGATTTATTAAAAAAATATTATATATCCCTCTGCGACACCATCATTTTATAGGAAAACAAGACTGCTGTAAATTATGGTTATAGGAGTATCGCGCGCCCATAGTTGCCCTTCTAGCAAAGTCTGATTTTGCCTATGTTCTATTGGTGTAGTTAGCACTAACGGTCTAACTCAAGTTTTGAAGAATGACAAAGTAGGCTAAGTTAGTTTCATATTGATTTAACACTTTGACCAAGTGTACAGGAAAAGTCTAGCTAGGTCAATGGTCGACCTGATAGTTGGTATAAAGCCCAGACTGGTCGACGGGCTGACCGGATGTCTGACACGAAGTCTATCTAGGTCAATGGGTCTACCTGATAGCTAGCACAAAGTCCAGACTGGTCGATGGGCTAACCGGATGTCTGACACGAAGTCCAGCTAGGTTGACAGGCTGACCTGATAGCTGGCACGAAATCCAGATGGGTCGAAGAGCTGACCGGACGTCTGGCAGGTAAGTTGAGGTAAGTCACTGGAGGGGAGTGACTGTGAGGACGTGTTCCCTGGAAGGAAACTTAGACGCCGATCCAACTTAGAACAATTTCAGAACTCTAGGTTGAGATCTCGATTAGATTCCGGTCTCAGTGAGACGGAATCTAATTAATACTCTGTTTGTTTATTATAACTGTGCTAACACCTTGTTTTGCAGGGTAATATTATTTGCATTTTACCTCGGACTAACTCTTTCTTGCAGGAGAAGGACTTTCTGGAGAAGAGTGGTCCGGGCGCCCGGAGTGTAAATATTATCTACTCGTCGCTTCGCCACGTGGAACTTCATGGTTGGCTGGGCTACGTCACACTCCAGGCACCCAGAAGGGATCCGAGCGCCCAGAACCTCCTATATAAGGAGAATACACCCTGGAGCAAAGAACAATTCATAACAAGACCTTCTAACACTTGCTCTGGCATGATGTGCTCCTGCGACGTTGAAGCTTCTCCGACAACGCGCTCTTTCTTTTATTTTTTTATTGTCGGTACTTCATCTCTTTTAGCATTTCCTGTACTTTCAATTTGTAAAAACTTATTCGAATTGCTAGTGGATTGCCCAACGAAAGCACTCGACGAGTGTGGGCCTTGGAGTAGGAGTCGACCAAGGCTCCGAACTAAGTAAATTGGTTCTTGTTAGCATTGCTCTATTTTTATTTTTCCGCTGCATACTCGCTTGAATGTTTTTCGATCGATATTCACCCCCCTCTATCGACTTTCACGATCCAACATGTTTGTGAGCCATGGTTTATAACAGGTATGAGTGGTCATTCTATGGAAGTGATGGATCAAATGATCAATGAACAGGAGTAGGTAGGTCTAAATTATTATGAATTCATGAGTGGTCATATATTAATTATTGTTAGCTAGCTATTACAACGTGTAGCAGCTAATGTAGGATAACTGTTACAACGTGTAGCAGCTATTGTAGTATAGTTGCTACATTGTGTAGCAGCTACTGTCGGGTAGCTACTACAAGTTGTCGTAGCTACCTGATTGATAGCTGATACAAATTGTAGCAGTTACAAATTAAATCATAAAACATTAACTTGTATCAAACATGCGAACTATAATATTGGATAATTCAATTTTGACAATATGACAAATATAAATGTCTATTACCTATTTTGTAGCAACTAAGTGTTGGTGCGGTTAGCACTAACGGTCTAACTCAAGTTTTGATGAATGACAAAATAGGTTAATTTAGTTTTATTGTTGTCTAACACTCTGATCGAGTGTGCAGTTGAAGTCCAGACAAGTCAACGGGCTGACCAGATGTCTGGCACGAAGCTCATCTAGGTTGACGGGCCGACCGGATAGCTGGCACGAAGTCCAAGCGGGTCGACGGGTTGACCAAACGCTTGGCACGAAGTCCAACTAGGTCGACGGGCTGACCAGATAGCTGGCGAGAAGTCCAGCTAGGTCGACGGGCTGACCGGATAGCTGGCGAGAAGTCCAAACAGGTCGAAGGGATGACCGAATGTCTGGCAGGTGAGTAAAGGTAAGCCACTGGAGGAGAGTGACTGTGAGGACGTGTTCCCGAGAAGGGAACATTAGGCGTCGATCCGGCTTAGACCCATTTCGGATATCTAAGTTGAGATCGTGACTGGATTCCGGTCTCGGAAAGTTGGAATCTAAGTCATACACTTTATGTTGAACTTATAAACTGTGCTAACACTTTGTTTTATAGGAAATTCATTATATTAGCCTCGGACTAATCTTTTCTTGCAGGAGAAGGACTTTTTCTGGAGAAAGGTGGTCCGGGCACCCGAAAGGGATCCGGGCGCCCGGAGGCAAATGTTATCCAGGACACGGCGTCGACACGTGGAGCTCGCTGGTTGGGACTATCACGACACACCAGGGCGCCCGGAAGGGATCTGGGGCGCCCCGAGCCTCCTATATAAGGAGGGTCAAAGGCGGAGCTTAAGACAACAACTCTGAACTGAAAACCTGCTCTCCTGTACTCTTGCAACGCTGTGAAAGATCTCCGACAAAGCTCTGTCCGTCTCTTCTTATTTTCTGTTGTCGGTATTTCTTGTTCTAGCTTTTCTGTACTTAAACTTTGTAATTGAATATTAGAATTGCTAGTGATTTCCCAACGAAAGTACTCAACGAGTACGGGCCTTGGAGTAGGAGTCGACACAGGCCTCTAACCAAGTAAAAAGGTTCTGTGTTAGCATTGTTTTACTTTTCCGTTGCGCTTACTCTCGACGAATTTTTGTATTCGATATTCACCCCCCCCCCCCCTCCATCGAACGATCACGATCCAACACTAAGTAGTTAACTGTCAAATTATGTAGTAATAAGTAGCAGATAAATATTGAAGTAGTTGCTACACATTATGGCAGCTAGGGCTTGTACATTGTATTATAAATCATATTAATATATAATAGGATTAGAGGGAATTAAACAAATTTTGAAACGGCTTACCTTTGAATGGTTTGTGAAAAATGATGTTTGAAAAATTTCCTGTAAATTTTATAACAAAAATAGTAATAAAAGGTTTATTAAAGTCTACAATTAGCAGTTACAACGTGTAGCAGTTAACTAAGTAGCTTCTACAACGTGTAACAGCTAGCTATCGAAGTAGCTACTAAACCTTTTAGCATAAATCCTATACTTGAAACGACTTACCATCGAATGAAATGTCAGAAATTGAAGCTCCCCAAATTGGTAAATTTGTTGCAAATTATATAACCAACAAAATTAAATTATATAACCCCAACGAACCACCACCGTACGATCAAGATTTCAACTACTGGAGGCGAAGAATGGAATGTTTCTTAGGAAGTCTAAACTTTGATTATTGGCTGATATTGAGAAAACCTTCTCAGAACTCAGAACTAAACACAAATGTAAGTAAAATTATTTGTAATGTTTACCTAACAATGTTTTATGTAGATTAGAAAATTACAAAGATACACATGAGCTTTGGACCCAGTAGATCAAACTTCACGAGGAGTCGATGGAGCTCGAGGATCAAGTAAAAATAGAATCCGAACTTGAGTCAGATCCAATAGAAAAGCCTACTGAATTAGGGGTTGCACTCAAGGTTAGTAATATTTATCAAAATACCCCTGCTAATAGTAGTTTAAATAATCAGCATGATGATTCAAATAAATATGAAATTATTCCAAGTATGGTGCATGATAATCTAGATATAAATGATTTAAATTTAAAATCACAAAACAATCTAGACTCTGATCAAGTCAATCAAAACTCTGATCAATTTGGCATCAACCTTGACTTGGTCAAATAGAACAATGACCAAATCAATTTAAATAATTTAATTAATTCAGAAAATTTAAAATTAAGTGAGAATTTAGACATAAATAAGTCAAACATTAAAATAAATTCGAATTTAAAAGTTAAAAATGAAAAAATGGATCAAATCAATAAACACCTTGATAAAGTATTTGATAATCAAGATAAAATCAGTCTAGAAAATGCTATCCAAAACTAAGATAATTTAATTAATAAAAAATTAAATTTTAAAGATAAAACTAATCTAATAAATTCAATTAATCATATCAATTTAAAAGGCAAAGAAAATATAAGGATAAAATCAAACACCTTGATAAAATCAAAATGAAATTTAACAAACTTAAAATTAAATGTTAAAGATAACATATTAAACAAAAATAATCTAGAAAATTCAAAATTAACAATTAATAAAAAGCTAAAAGATAAACCTTTAAAGAAATATAATTCAAACAATTTAATTAACTCAAATTCAAAAATAAATAAAAACTTAAACTTTAAAAATAAGCTATTAAAGAAAGATAATTCAATTAACCCAATAAAATTGAAATTGAAAGAAAATTTAAATATTAAATATACTCTTTTAAAGAAAGATAATTTGATCAATTTAATTAATTCAAAATTAAAAACTTAAATTTAAATTATAAATTAAACATTAAAACTTAACTAAAACCAACTCTAATTATACAAGAAATCTTAAAAAGAAAAATCAACAATTTAGGGGGAGGCTCCAGAATAGCTGGCACCTTCAAAAATAATTTACCCTGCAGGGTAACCGAAACCAACTTACCTGGTAGGGTACCCAAAACCCAACCTACTCGGCAGGGTAATTAGGACTAGAATAAAAAGGGGACAAAAGTTTAACTTGACTTACGGTACTAGTGATGTTTTGGATGATAGTACGTTAGGGAAGCTTAGTCTATGCATGTCTAGGAAGATATGGCTTCGACCTGGTGCATTTGCCTAAGTGGAACTAGCCGAAGCTATCCCTTACGGATCCTAACTAGTTAGACCAAGGTTTTGTATTAAGTTCAGTGGATAGGACTATCTGGAAAACCTCAAAGGCATGGTTAATCTAATGATGTCCAGGTGACTCACCATAGCCCAGAAGTTTATCCAAAGAATGCCTATTTCTTGTAAAAACCCAAATTTTCTCATTACGAGTCCTAATAATGCTTATAAATACACTACAAGAAAATTGCGGTTCTACAACACTTAAATGACAACGCTTTTTATAAAAAGTGTTGTCTATTTTTTTTTAACAACGCTTTTAGTGAAAAGCGTTATCTATTTCATTATTTTCTTATTAATAGACAACACTTTTTTAAAAACCATTGTCTATTAGTGATTTTTATGGGTCAAAGACAACGCTTCGTAAAAAGCGTTGTCTATTAGCCTTTTTTTAGTGTCTACGACAACGTTTTTTAAAGTGTTGTCTATTGTTATATTCACATCTAAGTAAGGAGTAGAAAACCCGAACCCTTCTCCCAACTCCTATCTTCAGATCGTTTTTGATCCCGAACCCTTCTCCCAACTCCTCATCTCACACGGCCTTCTTCATCCAACTCCTCTCACGTCCTCTCCTTCCAACTCCTCTCCAACAAACCCCTCTCCGGCGAACTCCTCTCCGTGAACATCTCCTTCGAACTCCTCTCCGTCAGGATCGCGGGCAAAATTTCCCCACCTTATTCCTTCACCTTTTTCGATCTACACGCTCGGGGCCTAGTTTGGATATAAATCCTAAGGCTGAGCAAGGACGGCTGCTAAGCCTCGCGCGGTAAGTACACGCATAGTATTTTAGTTTGTGTTCCTTTCCCCTTCCCTTCCCTTTCTCTTCCTTTGCAAAGCCTAGGGTTTTGGTGCGAATCGAAGCGCTTCCTCGCCATTGGAGTTCCTCCGACGCTTCTGTGACCTACAGGTGCACATTCTTCCTAAATATAGCTTTTGCGTCGCGGAAGAATCGGCGATGCGATGTGAGTCTCACGCCGACATCTCCAGACTTCCTTGTTCCTCCAGGTTTGATCCTTCACATCAATGAATTGATCACGTTGCAATTTTGAGGGATCTGAGGATGCATTATTTATCTATTCATTATGTCACGGAACAAAGTTGATTTTTGCGTAGGCCTTTTCATGGTTATCGAAAAAAATCAAGTTGATAAGGTTAGATTCTTATGATCATTTGAGCCTGAGATATTATATGTTGTGGATGAACATTATTTCCCTTTTCTAAGTTCCTCCCTTTGGAGCATCCAGACTTTATTCTTTCCCGAGAACTAAATTACTTCTTTTTAGATAATTATAGGTTACATCAAAAACTCGGGTTTTGTTATTTTTTCTATTTCTCACAGATTTCATGGTCAATATATTTTATTGCATTGTAAGTTAACTAGTTTTCTGCTAATATGCCTTTATGCCATCACCAATGACTGAGTTGTTGGTTAATGCTGGTCAGGAGCATGTAATAAATGAGCTTGCTGAAAACACAAAATCTAAACTTAATGATGAGGCTTATTGATTTCGTTGGAGTAGAAAACATGTGGAAAACAGAGCTCTTTGCTGCATGAACAAGCTTATTTTATTACTAACGTGAAATCTTTTGATGTATCTGTAGAGGTTGATTTGGCTATGGAAACAGATATGGATCGTGATAAGGGCCCTCAGAAGATGTCAAATGGTGCACCCTTGGAGAAGGAAACTGATGACACACTCATGGAGAAGCAAACAGATACTCAAATGGCTGTGACAATGAGTGTCGACTCTAGATCTGTTAATCCATCTTCATAACACAATTTGGCTGAGAAATCAGACAAGGCTAATGGTTTGTTCTTGGAGGAGAAACCTAATGGCACCCTCGTGGAGGACAAGATTGATGGTACAGTTTTAAAGAATGAAACATACGAGCAATTCCATGTGCTATCCTCTAATCACTCCACTACTATAACACTAGTTGCAGTTATATTTATTGTGACCTATAGATTTTGTGACCTGCAACTTTTACATTTTAGGGAAAACCTGTTACATTGACATTGGAATCTAGCACAAATATTGTTGCACATGGTACAATTGTTTGTGGCAATGTATCTGATCAAATGCTTCATGGTGTTCCATTACCTTGTTTTAGCTAAAGTTTATGTAATTCAATTCATTATCTTTAGCAAGAAGCAACTTTTTGCTTCACTGTGATTTAGATAAAGGTTCTTATTATTTGTTTAAATAGTTATTTATGGTTCTTTAATAAACTGTGATTTAGACCTTTGTTTGGCGTTGCATACTAATGTTTGTTTGGCATTGCATGTTGAGGCTGCCAAGCCTAATATATTGTGATTTAGACCTTTGTTACTTATTATTTTGTTGTCATTTAACTGTCTGCTTCCGATTTTGTTTGGATATCCTTTTTAACGTTGCATGGCATCATTTTGTTTGTTTCTGCAGGTTTAATGTTGTTATACACTTCGCTGGACTAAAACCTATTGGTGAAAGTTCATTTAGGAATACTTTTATTTGTCTAAACCCCTACTACACTTCGTTGGACATAGTTTATAATTACTTTTTCTTTATCTTGCAGTGAGAGTCTTCAATATTACTTTTTCTATAAAATGCTCCAGTTAGTCGTATCCTTTTGTCTTCCTAGTAAAATATATTTGATTTGTGAGCAATAGTTTCTCCAGCTTATTAATTTTCACTGCTGCTTATTAGTGGCTTGTTATCAATCCAAGTGGCTAGTCGCTTGGATGTAGATGCTCCAGTTCTAATCAACACAATGACACTCTAAAATAGATAAGTTCTATTTTGTACACAATCTAATTATCATTGGTGACTAGTCACTTAGGTGGAGATGCTCTAGTACTTAAACTCTAGGTCATTTTTTTCCTACTTGGCTCAAGCCACTTTAGCAGTAGTTAAAAAATTACAAGGGCAACAATTAAGTTGTAGCTCAGATACATTGGAGTACTTTCTTGTCTTCAGTTTGTTGCCCTTAATTCATGCTAAGTCATTATGGGTTCGGTCATCAGCATTGTGATGAATGGCACAATATTAAGTCTATTTTGCAAGCTTTCTTTGCAAATATTCTAAACGTTTCATATTGGTTAAACTCATACTGTAAACGTTTCATATTGGTTAAACTCATACTGTAAATTTTCCACTATTGGTTAAACTCATATTCTAAACGTTTCATTTTAGCTTTCTTTCTGCAAATACTGTATGCATTTTAGAATGGAGAAATACTGTATGCATTTTAGAATGGAGAAATACTGTATGCATTTTAGAATGGAGAAATTGCAAGCTTTCTTTGCATATTAGAAACTGCACAGTTTGAAGAATGCAGTTTAGAAACTGCATGCATTTTAGAATGCAGTTTGAAAAAACGTTGCCTTTCTGCAAGCCAAGCTTTCTTTCTGCAAGTTTTATTTCTGCAGTTTGAAGAAACGTTGCATTTCTGCAACAACGGTACTTTTTGCAAGAAAGCATTTGCAGAGAAGAAAGAATTTCATTTCTGCAAGCTTTCTTTCTACAATTTGAAGAAACGTTGCATTTCTGCAAGCTTTCTTTCTTTCTTTCTTTCTGCAAGCATTTCATTTCTGAGTAATGAGTTTTGCATTTGGTTCATTTATAGAAAATAGCTAGTAGAAGTAATTATTTGGTTCAAACTATTGACTGTAATTTTTTATTTATATTTCAGGCCAACTGTTTAATCTGTTCAAAGCTCACAAAGATCCTAGACAAAATCCAATTGCTTATTCCTGTAATAGATTGAGAAAGACAAGCTACTTCTTCAGTATTGTGATAGTAATTACTGTACTGTTTTGTCCCGTTCTCAAGCCGATAATAATTTTTGAATGTAGCTAGTAGAAGTAAACAGATTGTTGGCTTCGAGGTCAGCTAGTTATTTTGTGCTCTTTTATTTTATTTGTGAATATCACTGTCTACTTTGAAACAGAATTAGTGTTAATTTTGATATTTACTAGCTTCTCATGTAATTAAATACTAATATTACTTCAATGTCAGAATTCTATTATTTTGGTATGAGTTTGAAATCATTAGCTGAGTTGATTATATGTAAAATTTGAATCTATACATGGTAAAAGAAAAATAATAGTTTTGTAAATAATAATATTTTTTAAATAATTTTTTTTATTTTTTTTCTTTAAAATGACAACGCTTTTAAAGCGTTGCAAAAAGTGTTATCTTTGTAAAAAAATAACAATGCTTTTAAAGCGTTGTAATAGTGTTACAAAAGCATTGTCTTCGCTACAAACGACAACGCTTTAAAAGCGTTGTCGTTGAGCAGACTTTTAACAACAATGCCTTTAACAATGCATTTTCAGGCACAAAGACAACGCTTTAAAAGCGTTGTCTATTAGCTTTTTTCTTGTAGTGATATTTAGAAATACTTTAGAAATATTCTAGAGATTTTTAGAGTATTTTTATGTAATTTTCGGAGTTTGTTTGGTATTTTTACCAAAAGAAACAAAGTTGAGGCAAAAAGAGGCCGGGCCAAGGATCGAACCGGAGACCTCTAGTTAAGCAAAGTCTTAAGTTGTTTCGGATGACCAAGAACCCAGCAGGGCCGTGCTGATAAAATAAAGGGCGAAAGTAAACTTAAGTGGTAATGGGTAACAAAAATACCCTAGGTATAAAGAGGGATAAGTTAAGAGAGAAAAGGGGTTTTATTTCTCTTGTGACCTAAACCTCTCCCCCTCCTCTCGCGCACGGCGTCGGCTCCTCTCGGGCGAAAATGAAGAAGGACCTAGGGCTTCTCTCCGGCGATCGGTCCAGGGTGTTTTCCGAGAGCCTTCCACACCATCGCGATCACCTCGTCGAGGAGAACGCGTAGACGTGAAGAAGTTGCCGAAATTTGCAAGTCTCCGAAAACCTAGAAGTCATTTTTTTCCGATTGTAAGTCCAAGAACAAAGGTAAGTGTTACTCACCTACAGTAAGGGTAGTTTCAAGCTTTGATTTTCTTTTCTTTACCTTCGGAATATGCTGTACAAAATTGAGGTTGCTAGGGATTTAGTTTTCCTTCTTGACTTCCGGAACATGTTGTACAGAATTGAGGTTGTTAGAGGGTTAAGAGTAGTTCCGAGATTTGCCTTCTCCTTTTCATTTCTGCTGTAGCATGCTTAAAGAATTCTGTTGCTCTATAAAAACCCTAGGATCTGCTTGTATGTGGAATATAAGTGCTCTATTAAACTCTTTAGAGGTGTATGAGTAGCTATAATAAAGAGAGGCCAAGGCCTTGATGGGATCCCCAAATTTCAGAATTGGGATCGGCAACACGCCAAGTGCTTGAAGGAATGCCGAGGCATTTTGTGTTAGGAGTACTAACCAGATAATAAGTATTTTATTTTAAGAGGCTAGTACCCGACTTCCAAGGTTGTCGTAAAAATAAATCCAGGTGACCAAGTCCGAGGTCTTGGCCCTGGTAAGACCAAGGTCTTTACCCTCGTAGGACCGGTGGCTCGCTACCCCGACCTCTATTAGGGAGCGCGCTTTGGTACTACGCCTGGGCACAAGAGAGAATTTGTTATTATTTTGAAGTAATAAACTATGTGTATCTAAATCAGTAAAGCAAGTATTAGAGAAATTTAAATTTCAGCAAAGTCTAATTTGCGCTACAAAAAGGGGCACGAACAACCCCCTTTGGAGCTTACTGCTTAGTTCCGTTTGTGCTATGCAATGGGCATGAACAGCCTTAGTTCCTGGGAGTATTCAGTTAGATCTTTTAGCAGTTTATTTAGACTTGCAGCCTTATTTTTCTATGGAATTCTTTAGTAGGAACAACTTATGTGTTAACCACACTGTTAGATCTTTTGTCACTTTTTTTTCGTTCAATTTAGATCCCTTGCTGATTTGATAAGCATGCACAGTTTTCTCTTTTAGTATGCAGTCCTAAATTCTTATTGCCAGTAAACAGGCGTGGACAGTTTTTGTAGCAGTGTAGAGTTTTCCCTTTTGCTGGCTTTGTGGGGGGTGAATGGCTTATTATTTAGCATTGCAGATTTCAGTTTGTGACTTCCTTTAAGCATATTTCAGTTTGGATTTCCTTTAAGCAGATTTCAGTTTTTGATTTCCTTTAAGCAGATTTCAGTTTTTGATTTCCTTTAAGCATTTCAGTTTCAGATTTTCCTTTAGCATTCAGTTTTTAGTTCTGCTATAGATATATATATATATATATATGCACATTGAATTTTTGTGAGTTAGACAGCGCTTACTAAGCATCCACTTATAGTTGCATTTCCTCTTACTGTAGATAAAGGAAAAGGAAAGCTATAGTGAAGGGAGGCGACAAGGAGATGCATGACGGGTGTGTGGTGGCTGATGAATGGAAAGCTTGGGACACTGCCTCAAAAGTTTATTAAGATTATGTTTTTAGAGTGTTAGGGAAATTTAGATGGACTAATTCTTTTTTTTTTGTATTGCTAGTTTTGTTCATAGAACTCTCCCATTTAAATTGCTGTGCACATGAGTCCCATTACTTGAGTTATGTCACTGTAGCATGCATGTACAGATTTATATATATTTCAGTTGTCTTAAAGATCTTGAGTTGAGGGTAGACATGAACCTCTTATGTCCCTTTATGAATTACATGTCATGATTTATGAACAGTAGCATGTATTTTCAAGGAGATGAACTACCTATATTCCGTTATGTTTCAGCTACTACTTGATTGCATGTTTCAAGTCAGATAGCGCTTACTAACTTAAATGTTTCTTGGCCGTATTCTTTAACACATGCTGTAAGTAATTAGAAATGCTTCTTTCCTGCCTAATCAATATTTAGCAAATTTCTGAGAGTTCTAAGTATCACTACCGACAGTGTTAGCGACACTAGTTAAGTGTAACGACCCGCCTTCTACTGGCTAAGCTGTAAGGCCGGATCGTCACATTATGTTGTGCTAAACTATAAGGTGCGGAATGCTGATCTGATTTAAAATTTTGCTAACTAATACAATTTCTTCTGCTAATTAATATTAGATCTGAAATCCATGTTTAAACTACCTCTTGAATACTATTCCTATGCTAAGGGAGGTAGTCTAGGCTTCCCATATGGTCAAGGGCTGAGATGAGGGGTTTCCAGCTGTTATCAGGCCTTCCAATCGATCAGTGGATCGATTGGAGTGGCCTGATCGATCCCTGGATCGATTCAGCGTGCTACTGTGCACGGAAGAATTCATGGATCGATCGGTTGATCGATCCAGCGACATCAATCGATCCACTGATCGATTCAGCGTGCTACTGTGCACGGAGGTCCCGTTTGGATCGATCGACTGATCGATCCGGTCTAGCCAATCGATCCAGTGATCGATCCCAGAGCTCTCTATTCTCGACCGAATGCGTCCAGATCGATCGGCTGATCGATCCAGGGCCTTACTGTTCGCAAAACAAGTTGCCCAATCGATCCGCTGATCAATTGAGGAGCCTCCAATCGATCGGCTGATCGATTGGGATTTCTGATTTCGTACCAGGAGTCTGATTTCAGCACTGTTTCGTGCCCAAATCACATGTATCAACTCTAGAAGCATAAAACAAAACTACTAGTCATAACATTACTCATAGGGTGCTATCTAATATCAAATTTAATACATACTACACAATTCGTGCTACTCAAACATTCTAAAATGTAGGAAAGTAACTAAAGTCAGAAATCGTAAGTTCAGGTTTGCTAGTTCCCAAGCATCTTTATTCCAAGTTCCTGCCCACATACATCTTTGTAGCATTGTCCTCCAGCCTCCGCTAGTCAATCTTTCCTTTACCTTTATCTACAGTATAAGGAAAAGAAGTATCTATAAGCTTACGCTTAGTAAGAAACCATCTACCTCACAAAACATGCATTCGATGTAATTTATGCTTTTAAAACATGCTATTTGAAATATATGCTGACATTGCTAAACATGGATTCTAAAACATGGCATAATCACATACAATACATGACATTCAAAACTAAGCATAGAACTATCATGTGAATCTATAAGAAACTAAACTGAAATGAAAGCTGAGCTGAACTAATATCAAACTAATGCTAAAGCTGCACTGCATTCACATAACTAATTCGTGAAGTTTGAAACTATTTATCATAATAGATAAAAATACATAATCATGCTGCTGATGGGCCCGACAACTGTACTTGCTGTGCGCGCATCCCTAACTAAACCCGGGGTTGCAAATTCCAAATTTAGTAGGGTTTACTAGGTTATCTAAACCTAGGGACGACTATGGGAGCCCAATCCAATGGACATCTAGTCCAGTACAGTGCCACTGCTGAAAATAAAATACTAGTTTTAGCTAAAATTTTCTTATCGTGCTATTTCTAGGTTATCTGAACCTAGAGCTAGGTTGTCTGAACCTAGAGGCGACTGTGGGAGCCCACCCATTGGACCGTAGTCCCATATAAGCTGTAATAAAACTGAACATGCTGTAAAAATGCTTCTATTGCATTTACTGAGCTATTAAAATGCCTGTGATAGCATTTAACTGAGCTACACATTTTATCAAACATATGGTGTGCACTAGTTCACACCCTACGTACTGAAAATCTGCATACTACTAAACTAATGCATAAAACACATGAATAACTACTTATACTGCAGGTGAGGGGTTTCTTACCTCCTGCTCGCAGTTTCTTACAAATCTAAACGCTAGGTTTCCGGTGGAGAAGATCCCTTCGTTGATCTCCTCGCGTCTACGTGTTCCTCTCGCGGAGAGGAACGTTCTCGTGCTGAAGTCGTCGCCGGAAGGTGCTCCTATGGCCCTTGGAACGGAACCCTAGGTTCCTTGGACTTGGGCGCCGAGAGGGTGAGGGAGAGAGAGGGGTTGGCGGGTGAGGGTTTGAGGGAAAAGTTTTCTCGTTTAAGAAAATAACAATTTCTCACTTAAATTCCCTATTTATATTAAGTGGGTAATTCGGCCCAACTCAAATATAAATATAATTGTTCCCCTTTCCTTTCAGCACAGCCCTGCTGGGTTCACTTGATACTAAAGCTATCTAAAGGTTATCGGACCCGATAGGTCCCGGGTTCGATTCCCGCTTAAGCTATTTTACGTTTCTATTTATTTTTGCTACTTCCGCTACTCCAAAAATTCCAGGAAAATATTCTAAAATTCCATAAAAATCATAGAATATTTCTAATATAATTTTGAAAATTTTTCGGGCATTACAATCCCCCATACCTTATAAAAAGTTCATCCTCGAACTTAGAATAACTCTAGGTAATTCTATCTCATACTGGCTTCTATCTCCCAAGTTACCTCTTCTGCTGTGTGACTTTGCCAAATAACTTTTACTAAGGGTACTTCCTTGTTCCGCAATTTCTTAACTGCTTGGTCTATTATCTGAATAGGCCAACTATCATAGCTGAGGTCTTCGCGGACTTGTACCGACTGGGGCTCAATCACCTGGGTGGCATCTGGGATATGCTTCTTCAGCATAGAGACATGAAATATATTGTGGATAGCTGACATCTCCTGAGGTAGCTCTAGCTCATATGCTACTTTGCCAACTCTTCTGGTAATAAGGTAGGGTCTGCGCCGTGTATCGGCATAACTTTTCTGGCGGCTCTGAGCTGTCTCTATCCTCTGGCGGATCTGCTGTATAGCTGCTGTGGTATCTGCTACTAGATCTGTCTGAAGTTCTAGTTCTTTCTGTTCACCACTCTCATACCAGCAGATTGGAGATCTACACCTCCGTCCATAAAGAGCCTCGTAGGGTGTCATACCGATAGTGGCCTGATAGCTGTTGTTGTATGCAAATTCTGCTAAACCAGATATTTGCACCAACTTCCCTTGAAGTCTAGGGCACATGCTCGGAGCATATCTTCGAGTACCTGATTTACTCGCTCCATCTGACCATCTGTCTGAGGATGGAAAGCTGTGCTAAATTTCAACTTAGTGCCCGATGCTGACTGCACATACTCCCAGAAGTGTGATGTGAATCGACTGTCTCTTTCTGAAATAATGGTTTGTGGGACTCCATGTAGTCTAACGATCTCCTTAAGATACAGCTGAGCTAGCTGTTCCATGGAGTAGGATATCCAGATAGCTAAGAAGTGGGTTGATTTAGTTAACCTATCAACTATTACCCATATGGTATCAAAACCATTCGTGGTTCTGGGTAATCCCACTATGAAATCCATAGAAATGTCTTCCCACTTCCATTCTGGGATCTGGATAGGCTGTAGAACTCCTCCTGGTCTCTGGTGTTCTTCCTTGACTCTCTGGCAAGTCAGACAGGTGCTAACATATCTAGCGATGTCTCTTTTCATCCCAGGCCACCAAAAACGTCTCTTTAGGTCCTGGTACATCTTGGTGAAACCCGGATGCATCGCATAGGGAGTCCTGTGAGCCTCGTCTAAAATCTTTCTCTTTAGTTCCTCCTGATCCGGAACGCATAGTCTATCACCAAAATATAATACTCCACTATCTGATACACTGAACTCTCCACTTTCTGATCCTGCTAGTCCTTGCTTGATTTTCTGAATTTCAGGATCCTGTCCCTGAGCTGTCTGGATATCACCAAGCAAGGTGGATTCTAATATCATAGTAGAGAGCTGTCCCACTATAAGTTCAAGGCTGAAATCTGTGATCTCCTTCTGTAGGGGCGGTGATATGGCTGCTAGTGATAGTAAGGTGGTGCTGGACTTCCTACTAAGTGCGTCTGCCACCTTATTGGCTTTTCCTGGATGGTAGAGGATGTCTACATCATAATCTTTGACTAGTTCGAGCCATCTACGCTGTCGCATATTCAGATCCTTCTGAGTAAAGAAGTACTTCAGGCTCTGATGATCTATATACACTCTACACTGAGCTCCATACAGGTAATGTCTCCAAATTTTGAGGGTGAACACGACTGCTGCAAGATCAAGGTCATGAGTAGGGTAGTTCTTCTAATAATCCTTGAGTTGTCTGGAGGCATAGGCGATCACCTTACCTTCTTGCATCAGTACTGCTCCTAGTCCCATTTAGAGGCATCATTATAAATATCAAAGCTATCAGTTTTTTCTGGTAGAGTCAGAATAGGTGCACTGATCAATCTCCTTTTTAACTCGCTGAAGCTGTTCTCACAATCCTCTATCCACTGAAATTTTCTATTCTTCCTGGTAAGAGCTGTCAATAGGGAGGTATCCTGGAGAAGTCCTCTATGAACTTTTTGTAATAACCTGCTAATCCCAAAAAGCTTCTGATCTCACTGGCGTTCTTGGGTCTTTTCCAGTTACTCACAACTTCTATTTTGCTGGGGTCTACCATAATACCATCCTTGGAGATAATGTGACCCAGGAAGGCTACCTGATCGAGCCAGAATTCACATTTCGTGAACTTGGCGTACAGCTGGTTCTGCTGAAGGGTCTGCAGTACTATCTTCAGGTGCTCTGCGTATTCTTCCTGAGCTCTGGAATAGATAAGGATGTCATCGATGAATACGATAACAAACTTATCTAAGTATTCTCTGAATACTCTGTTCATGAGGTCCATGAAAGTAGCCGGAGCATTTGTCACACCAAAGAGCATGACTACGAACTCATAATGTCCGTATCTGGTCCTGAAGGCTGTCTTAGGTATATCACCTTCTTTAACTCTAACCTGGTGATATCCTGATCTGAGATCTATTTTATAGAACACTGCTACTCCCTTTAGCTGATCAAACAGGTCATCTATTCTGGGAAGAGGATACCTGTTCTTGATTGTGACTTGGTTTAGTGCTCTGTAATCTATACACAGGCGCATGCTCCCGTCCTTCTTCTTCACGAACAATACAGGCGCTCCCCATGGTGAGTGACTAGGACGTATGAAGCCCTTGTCAAGTAGCTCCTGTAGTTGCTCCTGAAGTTCCTTCAGTTCTGCTGGAGCCATGCGGTAGGGTGCTTTGGAGATGGAATTTGTTCCGGGAATAAGTTCTATCTCAAATTCTATCTCCCTGTCTGGTGCTAGGCCTGGTAACTCCTCAGGAAAGACTGTTGGGTAGTCACACACGACTCGGACCTCCTCTAGTTTTCGGTCCTTGTCCTGGCTAGTACTGACTACATGTGCTAAGAATCCCATACATCCTGAATCCAATAGTTTCTGTGCTTTCAGAGCTGAGAGAAACTTCTTGGCTCTTCTCTTTGGCTCTCTACTGTACTCAAACTGCACTCCTGCTTCGGGTTGGAATATAACCTTCTGTGTACGGCACTCTATGGAAGCATCGTACTTGATCAGGAAGTCCATTACCATGATGACATCGTAGTCAGCCATATCTAGCACTATCAGATCGCCAAACAGCTCTCTGTCTGCTATAATGACTGACACCGCTCTAAGCCAGTGCGTAGATGCCATAATTTCTCCCGAAGGTAGTGTTGTCAGAAACTGATCACTGAATACCTCTAGGGGTACTGTTAACTTTTCGGCGAATGCCCTGGATATATAAGAATGGGTTGCCCCAGTATCGAATAAGACAGTTGCACTTTGCTGTAAAATACTAATCTGACCTGTAACAACTGTCGAGGCATTCACTACATCCTCTCTGGTGAGTGAATAGATCCTTGCGTTCGTCGTGGCTGAGGGGGGCTTCTAGTCTGCCCTGGCTGATGGATGGACCGTCTAAAGCATCCTGCATCTGGTGTAACTGGGCTGGCTGGCCTCCATGCTGAATCGGCTGTGGTTGAGGAAAATCGGTCTTGTTCGGGCACTGCTTAGCCATATGCCCCTCTTTTCCACATTCGAAGCATCCCCGTGTGCCCTTGCGACAAACTCCTGGGTGGAATCTCCCACAAGTAGAACACTTGGGATAACTAGGTTGTTTGTTGGCTGGTCCTCCTTTTGGGTAACTCCTTGGTTTACGTTTATTGCTGGAGTTCCCTTTCCAATTTGAGCCGTGGGAGTTGTGGCCCTGGTGTTTCTGAGTACCTGAGCCTCCCTGACCTTTGGACTCTGAGAGGACTTGCTTCTGCTGTTTGATATTGTTCTGGTAGTGCTCGGTGGTCAAAGCACTGCTTACTAGTTCTTCAGTGGTTTGCGGCCTATGGACGCCGCTGGTCACGTTCATTGCTATTTTCGGACTTAGCATCCTGAGCATCAACCGGACTCGTTCTTTTTCAGTGCTGACTAATTCAGGGCATAGACGAGCCAATCTGTTGAATTTCTTCACGGCTTCCTCCACTGAAAGGTTGCCCTGACGAAATTCAGTGAACTCGTCGTAGTGGCGGTTGGTGACCCGCATGTGGAAAAACTCCTCGAAGAATTCCCTCTCGAAGTCATCCCATGTCATCTGGTTCACTAGGCGCTTTGCTTTAATTCTCTCCCACCACATACGTGCATCCCCTGTCAAGCAGAAGGAGGCACACTTCACCTTCTCATGTTCTGGCCAGTCCAGAAGTTCCATCGTACTCTCCAGTGTTTTGAACCAGGCTTGAGCATCCCATGGTTCACTGGTGCCTGAGAAGTTCTCTGGCTTAATTTTCTGCCACTGGATCAGATAAGCTTCCCTCCTTGCCCCTGCTGCTGGGGCTACTGGTGCTATAGGTTGGACTGGTGGAACCGCTATTACTGCTGGGGTTGCCAGGTTAGGTTCCAGAGTGACAGTGGGAGTGTTCTGCTGACTAGCCCTTAAGGTGGCTATCTCCTGCTGCTGTTCGGCTAACTGCTTCTGTAACTGAGCCACTACTGCTGTAAGGTCTGGAGGAGGCATTGAGCTGCCTGCCTCATGCTGGGGCTCAGTAGCTGGTGTCTTTCTAGTTGGGCGTCCTCGTACCATTTTCTAAAGAAATAGAGGACATACATAACTAATAGGATCATATTGCATAACTATTGTTATCATGTTTAATCAGCTACCATAATCACACTAGAAGCTATCATACATAAGCATGCTTTAATTATCAATAAACATGAAAGCAAAACATAAATGAAGTGAGAGATGTTCTTACTTGGAAGCTGCAGGTTCAATGCTGATGTGTGTGTAGGAAGTATGGAAATTTTGCTCTGATACCACTCTGTAACGACCCGCCTTCTACTGGCTAAGCTGTAAGGCCGGATCGTCACATTATGCTGTGCTAAACTATATGGTGCGGAATGCTGATCTGATTTAAAATTTTGCTAACTAATACAATTTCTTCTGCTAATTACTATTAGATCTGAAATCCATGTTTAAACTACCTCTTGAATACTGTTCCTATGCTAAGGGAGGTAGTCTAGGCTTCCCATATGGTCAAGGGCTGAGATGAGGGGTTTCCAGCTGTTATTAGGCCTTCCAATCGATCAGTGGATCAATTAGAGTGGCATGATCGATCCCTGGATCGATTCAGCGTGCTACTGTGCACGAAAGAATTCATGGATCGATCGGTTGATCAATCCAGCTACATCAATCGATCCACTGATCGATTCAGCGTGCTACTGTGCACGGAGGTCCCGTTTGGATCGATCGACTGATCAATCTGGTCTGGCCAATCTATCCAGTGATCGATCCCAGAGCTCTCTATTCTCGACCGAATGCGTCCGGATCGATCGGTTGATCGATCCAGGGCCTTACTGTTCGCAGAACAAGTTGCCAAATCGATCCGCTGATCGATTGAGGAGCCTCCAATCTTTCGGTTGATCGATTGGGGTTTCTGATTTCGTACCAGGAGTCTGATTTCAGCACTGTTTCGTGCCCAAATCACATGTATCAACTCTAGAAGTATAAAACAAAACTACTAGTCATAACATTACTCATAGGGTGCTATCTAATATCAAATTTAGTACATACTACACAATTCATGCTACTCAAACATTCTAAAATGTAGGAAAGTAACTAAAGTCAGAAATGCTAAGTTCGGGTTTGCTAGTTCTCAAGCATCTTTATTCCAAGTTCCTGCCCAGACACATCTTTGTAGCATTGTCCTCCAGCCTCCGCTAGTCCATCTTTCCTTTACCTTTATCTGCAGTATAAGGAAAAGAAGTATCTATAAGCTTACGCTTAGTAAGAAACCATCTACCTCACAAAACATGCATTCGATGCAATTTATGCTTTTAAAACATGCTATTTGAAATATATGCTGACATTGCTAAACATGGATTCTAAAACATGGCATAATCACATACAATACATGACATTCAAAACTAAGCATAGAACTATCATGTGAATCTATAAGAAAACTAAACTGAAATGAAAGCTGAGCTGAACTAATATCAAACTAATGCTAAAGTTGCATTGCATTCACATAACTAATTCGTGAAGTTTGAAACTATTTATCCTAATAGATAAAAATACATAATCATGCTGCTGATGGGCCCGACAACTGTACTTGCTGTGCGCACATCCCTAACTAAACCCGGGGTTGCAAATTCTGAATTTAGTAGGGTTTACTAGGTTATCTAAACCTAGGGACGACTATGGGAGCCCAACCTAATGGACAACTAGTCCAGTACAGTGCCACTGCTGAAAATAAAATACTGGTTTTAGCTAAAATTTTCTTATCTTGCTATTTCTAGGTTATCTGAACCTAGAGCTAGGTTGTCTGAATCTAGAGGCGACTGTGGGAGCCCACCCATTGGACCGTAGTCCCATATAAGCTGTAATAAAATTGAACATGCTGTAAAAATGCTTCTATTGCATTTACTGAGCTATTAAAATGCATGTGGTAGCATTTAACTGAGCTACACATTTTATCAAACATATGGTGTGCACTAGTTCACACCCTATGTACTGAAAATCTGCATACTACTAAACTAATGCATAAAACACAGGAATAGCTACTTATACTGCAGGTGAGGGGTTTCTTACCTCCTGCTCGCAGTTTCTTACAAATCTAAACGCTAGGTTTCCGGTGGAGAAGATCCCTTCGTTGATCTTCTCGTGTCTACGTGTTCCTCTCGCGGAGAGGAACGTTCTCGTGCTGAAGTCGTCGCTGGAAGGTGCTCCTATGGCCCTTGGAACGGAACCCTAGGTTCCTTGGACTTGGGCGCCGAGAGGGTGAGGGAGAGAGAGGGGTCGGCGGGTGAGGGTTTGAGGGAAAAGTTTTCTCGTTTAAGAAAATAACAATTCCTCACTTAAATTCCCTATTTATATTAAGTGGGTAATTCGGCCCAACTCAAATATAAATATAATTGTTCCCCTTTCCTTTCAGCACGGCCCTGCTGGGTTCACTTGGTTACTTAAGCTATCTAAAGGTTATCGGACCCGATAGGTCCCGGGTTCGATTCCCGCTTAAGCTATTTTACGTTTCTATTTATTTTTGCTACTTCCGCTACTCTAAAAATTCTGGAAAAATATTCTAAAATTCCAGAAAAATCATAGAATATTTCTAATATAATTTTGAGAATTTTTCGAGCATTACATTAAGTGAAGTTTATAGTTAAGTAACGTCCCACCTTTACAGACTAGTTAAGAGGAAGGTAGGGTCGTTACAGGTGGTATCAGAGCAGTCCCTATTCTCCAGCATCACACACACATCAGCATCAGCCTTGCCGTCTTCAAGTAATAAAGTACTTAATTTTTATTTATTATGTCTTTCCTTATTAATTGTAGTATAAAGAAATCCTTAGAAGTACTTGCTTATATGTGCTTAAGTAAGATAAAAGTCCTTGTTTTGTTTTTTCTATGTCTAGAGAGTATAGGGACGATTTCAAGTTTTCTCTCTCTCTGCATGACTAGATGGCAAGAAGAGGGCGTCCCCGTACCGCTCGTACTGAGGACCGAGCTTAGGAGAACGAAGAGCCCAGAACAACTGAGCCTAATCTCTCTGAAGTTGTCGCTCAACTCCAAAAACAATTAGCAGAGCAGCAACAAGTAATCGCCAATCTGATGGCAAATCAGCAGCCAATTCCTCCTCCTCCCCCAACTATCAACGTGGAGACCCCAATGGTGGTTGAGGTTCCACCAGCTGTCCTGGAAGGCGCCACAGCACTTAAACGACAAGAAGCATACCTAATACAGTGGCTGAAGTTGAAGTCAGAAAGTTTCTCAGACACGACTGAGCCCTGGGATGCCCAGGCTTGGTTCAAGACACTGGAGAGCACAATGGAGCTTCTTGACTGTCCAAAAGCCGAGAAGGTCAAGTGTGCCTCCTTCTGCCTATCTGGAGATGCTCGTATGTGGAGGGAGAGAGTTAAGAGCAAGAGAGCAGCCAACCAGATGAGGTGGGCTGACTTTGAGACAGAGTTTTACGAAGAATTCTTCCGCCAACGGATCACCAATAAACATTATGAGGAGTTTATAGAATTTAGACAAGGTGACCTAAAAATTATTTTAACCTAAAAATTATTTTAAAATTATTTTAACTTAAAAAAAAAATTAAAATTATTTTAACCTAAAAATTATTTCAACTTAAAAAATTATTTTAACCTAAAATTATTTTAAATTAAAAAATTATTTTAACCTAAAAATTATTTTAAAATTTATTTAAACTTAAAAAATTATTTTAAAATTATTTTAACCTAAAAATTATTTTAAAAATTATTTTAACTTAGAAAAAATATTTTAAAAATTATTTTAACCTAAAAAGTATTTTAAAAATTATTTCAACTTAAAAATTATTTTAACCTAAAAATTATTTTATAAATGATTTCAACCTAAATTATTTTTAAAAATATTTTAACTTAATAAATTATTGTAAAAATTATTTTAACTTTAAAAAAAAATTATATACTTTAAAAATTATTTTAAAAACTCTTTTAAAAATCATTTTAATTTTTTTTAAAAAAATTACTTTAAAAATCAATTTAAAAACTCTTTTAAAAATTATTTTAAAAAATTTTAAAACTCATTTTAAAAAATTCTTTAAAAATTCTTTAAAAATTCTTTTAAAAACTTTTAAAAAATCATTTTAATAAAAATCCTTTAAAAAATAATTTAAATTATTTTAAAAACTATTTTAAAAATCCTTTTAATTTTTTTTTTAAAAAACTATTTTAAAAATCCTTTTAAAAACTATTTTAAATTATTTTTAAAACTATTTTAAAAATTATTTTAAATCCTTTTAAAAATTATTTTAAAAATCCTTTTAAAAAAAACTATTTTAAAAATCATTTTAAAAACTATTTTAAAAATCATTTTAAAAACTATTTTAAAAATTATGTAAAAAAAAACTTTAAATCATTTTGAAACATTCTTTTATATATTATTTTTCACTTTAATAAAATTTTGTTAACTCAAAAAAAAAATAATAATTAAAAAAAATCTTTTAAATTCATTTAAAACTTAGACACCTATCTTAAAAACTTAAATTCCATTAACTTAAACTTTAAACCTACTTAATTGTTTAAGTCTAACTTTAGTTGAGAACTAAAATTGACTTGAATTAAACCTTATTTAACTGTATTTAATAACTTTAACTTCATGCTAACTTCAAACTAAATTAATCCTACTTAAAAAGAAGTAAATAAAAATAATAATAATAATTATAACTAACACTTTCATTAACCAACTCAATCAATTAATACGAAATTTAATCAGATACGTCAAGTAAAATAAAAGTTAATCAATAAACTATTGATAATGATTAACTATTATTAAGTTTGTAATAAATTACTTATTACTTATTATTAAGAGTAATTGATTATTCATTAATTTCAGTAATCTTATTCTTATCAAAAAACTATACCAAGTATATAAAAATACTTATATAAATAATATACTCGATAAACATAAGTGTTACTAACACTGCATCCACAAAAACACTTAGGTACAAAAATGTATTGAGGCTGTAAAATTTAATATAACCAAACCTTAGTATTAACTTAAGGGAGAGATATTAAATTAAGGGGAGTAACAAATTCAGGGGGAGGTTCAATTTTTTCTTTTTATCAAATTTCTATTTAAATCTCTTTAGAAAATCCTACCTCAATTTTTAAAAAAATTACAATAAAAATCTCACTTTAAATACTTTTCTATGAATATTTTTAAAAATTTTATTTTAAAATTATGTCAGATTCAGGGGGAGGATTAAATCAACTTATTTTCACACTCAACACCAAAATTATTTTCTCCGCTTTAAAAATAAAGTCCTCTCTTAAAATTTCTTTTTAGATCTGATCTTTAAAAATCCAATTTAATATATCTATTTTTGAAAACTACCTTTTATAAAACTAAGCTTTTAAATTGGATTTTGTAAACTAAGATTTTGAAAATTGAATCTTTTGCAAACTTAGGTTTAATTAGTTTTGAAAAGTAGATTTTTTTTAAACTTTGTTTTGAAATTTTTGTTTTGAAAACTTATGTGTGAAAAGTGTTTCAAAGTTGAAACTTATTTTGAAAATTTAAACCTTGGTTTTGAAATTTTGGTTTTGAAAATTCAGGTTTGAAAAGTGTTTCAAAGTTGAAACTTGTTTTCAAAAATTTACACCTTGATCTTGAAACTTTGATTTTGGAAACTCATGTTTGTAAAATGTTTCAAGTTGAAACTTATTTTGAAAATTTAATTCCTTGAAATTTGGAACTTAAACACTCATGTTTGAAAATTAGACTATCTAAATTTCACTTCCCTAAACTTATACTTGAAAATTAGCTTTTAAAATTCTCCAAATAAACTAAAATACTAAGTTATGCTAAATTAGTTATTGTTTTCAAAACTTAATTATTTTACAAAAAATTGAGAAAAGCTAAATTAATATGTGTTAATTGTTTAAACTCCCCCAAGTTGACGTAACATCATTTTTTATAATTTTTACTTTGTCAGTACTCTGTATTGTTGCTTACTTGGCTTATGTCCTTATTTGATAAATGCCAAAGGGGGAGGGATAGGTGGTTAAGCTAGGTTAAGTTCGAACAACAAAATGTCAAATTTAAACTAACTTAAACCTCAAAAACATGCTTGGTTTTTGCATATATTTTCACTAACTTAACCAGGTTGTCATTCCATCAAAAAGGGGGAGATTGTTGGTGTGGTTAGCACTAACGGTCTAACTCAAGTTTTGATGAATGATAAAATAGGTTAAGTTAGTTTTGTTGTTGTCTAACACTCTGATCGAGTGTGTAGGCGATCGATGGGCTGACCAGATGTCTGGCACGAAGCCCAACTAGGTTGACGGGCCGACCTGGTAGCTGGCACAAAGTCCAAGCAGGTCGACAGGCTGACCGAACGCTTGGCACGAAGTCCAGCTAGGTCGACGGGCTGACCGGATAGCTGGCGAGAAGTCCAGCTAGGTCGACGGGCTAACCAGATAACTGGCGAGAAGTCCAGACGGGTTAAAGGACTGACCGGACGTCTGGCAGGTGAGTAAAGGTAAGTCACTAGAGGAGAGTGACTGTGAGGACGTGTTCCCGGGAAGGGAACAATAGGTGTCAATCCGGTTTAGATCCATTTCGGATATCTAAGTCGAGATCGTGACTGGATTCCGGTCTCAGAAAGACGGAATCTAAGTCATACTCTTTATGTTGAACTTATAAACTGTGCTAACACTTTGTTTTGCAGGAAATTCATTATATTTGCCTCTGACTAACCTTGTCTTGCAGGAGAAGGACTTTTTCTGGAGAAAGGTGGTCTGGGCGCCCGGAGGCAAATGTTATCCAGGACACGGCGTCGACACATGGAGCTCACTGGTTGGGACTACCACGTCACACCAGGGCGCCCCGAGCCTCCCATATAAGGAGGGTCAAAGGCGGAGCTCAAGACAACAACTCTGAACTGAAAACCTGCTCTCCTGTGCTCTTGCAATGCTGCGAAAGATCTTCGACAAAGCTCTATCCTTCTCTTCTTATTTTCTGTTGTTGGTATTTCTTGTTCTAGCTTTTCTGTACTTAAACTTTGTAATTGAATATTCGAATTGCTAGTGATTGTCCAACAAAAGTACTCAACGAGTACGGGCCTTGGAGTAGGAGTCGACATAGGCTCCGAACCAAGTAAAAAGGTTCTGTGTTAGCATTGTTTTACTTTTCCGCTGTGCTTACTCTCGACGAATTTTTGTATTCGATATTCACCCCCCCTCTATCGAACGATCACGATCCAACACTAAGTAGTTAACTATCAAATTATGTAGTAATAAGTAGCAGATAAATATTGAAGTAGTTGCTACACATTATGGCAGCTAGGGCTTGTACATTGTATTATAAATCATATTAATATATAATAGGATTAGAGGGAATTAAACAAATTTTGAAACGGCTTACCTTTGAATGGTTTGTGAAAAATGATGTTTGAAAAATTTCCTGCAAATTTTATAACAAAAAATAGTAATAAAAGGTTTATTGAAGTCTACAATTAGCAGTTACAACGTGTAGCAGTTAACTAAGTAGTTGCTACAACGTGTAGCAGCTAGCTATCGAAGTAGCAACTAAACCTTTTAGCATAAATCCTATACTTGAAACGACTTACCATCGAATGAAATGTCAGAAATTGAAGCTCCCCAAATTGGTAAATTTGTTGCGAATTATATAACCAACAAAATTAAATATTATAAAAAAATTAAGATTGTAAGATAGTACGTTGTAGGCTTCAAAAGGTCTTATTGCATCCTGTTTACTCTCAAAGGACTGGTGTATAGCCCCCTTAAAATGATGAACCTGTGTAGATGCTTCTATCCAGGTGTCATAAACACTCGGTTGATGTCCAATAAACACAACATTTGTTTTTCCCTATATGAATTAAATAGATCATTTAGAATCACATATAAACAATATAGCAACTAGCTGTGGAAAAGGTTGTTTGGGGTGACGAGTAGCTGCAACTTTCCATTGTAGCAGCTAAGGTATCATTCCAAATAGCTGCTACATCATTGTAGAAGCTAATGTATCATTCCAAGTAGCTGCAACAATATTGTAGCAGCTATCATTCCAAGTAGCGACTACAACGTTGTAGCAGTTAAGCTATCATTCCAAGTAGTTGCTACAACATTATAGCAACTAACCGAGTAATCATCGATTTAGCTGTTACAGCGTTGTAGCAGCTAACTATCTAATTAACTACTACAGCGTTGTAGCAGCTACGATTCCAAGTAGCTGCTACAATGCTAGCTGTGAAATTAATTACATGTTTATGAGTTTAACACCCGTGGCATCCAATAAAGAGAATCATGTATAAACGGTATATAATAGGAATAGAGAGAATTACAACTTAAAATAAAATGACTTGGACAGTTAGCTGCTACAACATTATAGTAGCCACTTGAACAGTTAGCTGCTATAAGGTGTAGCAGTTAATTGTTAGAGTAACTGCTACAACGTGTAGCAGCAAAGCAAAGGCACTGCAAGTGTTTGTAGCAGGCATCGACCTTGTTGAACGTTGTAGCATAAATACTTCTTTCCTTCTATTATATAACTTAAAATGAAACAAATTACCATTGGTTATGAAATGTAGAAATTTATATTTGAAAACTCCCTGCAAATTACATAAGGAAAAACTAGTAAGAAAGCAGCTTGGACTAAAAAATATTGTACAGAAATGATCAAGAGATAGTGGAGTGGAAAATTTTATGATGGAGAATGGAGAGGAGAGGAGTGGAGTGGAAACATGGGTCTATCTTGTAGTGCCTTTGTTTTGCTTTCCCAGCAAGAGTACGAAGTCCGACGGACGACGGCGATGGAGAAAGGAGAGAGAGAGAGAGAGAGAGAGAGAGAGGGAAATATTAGATTTAGCCAGATTCCTACGCCGCTATTTTGAATAGAAGGCAAAAGGGGTGAGAGAATAAAATAAATATTTTTTAAAAAAATGAAATCAAGCTGGCAACGCCACATATGCGCGTTGCTCATGGTCATGCACAAGGCATCGCTTAGCATATCAAATCTATACATACATATATCTACTATATATCAAATATATCATATTTTAAGGATGAGCAATTAGTGAGAGCCATTGGATCATCCTTTTTGCATCATATGCGTAATACTAAATATTTTATATCAATTAATTAACAATTAATTAATTGATTAACTTATTCTTCTTGTTAATTTTTTAGATTTGACTGCAAGATTATCTAATAAATTGACAAATCAATTTATCTATAATCAATTTTGTTAAAACAATTATTATAGGTAAATTCATATTTCACCATAATATTTTATGTGGTCAAACCAATAAACAAGAACATATATACTTTTGTCTTAAAGTTCATACGACAAACAATGATAACTTGGTTCTGATACCACTATTGGAATTGAATTTAAAATTTATATATCATGTTTTTGCACTCCTATGTGCAGTGAAAATTTAAAATTTTATTTATGATTTAACAATTAAATCAAAGGAGTATTCGTATGGTTTTTAAAACAAACATAAGCATGATCTTTATCTAACCATGCATCACAATCTAACCATTTAAGTAATATCGTAAAAGCATACCAAAGATAAATTATCATGTGATTGATTTATACAATGCTAATTTAATCATTTTGTTTAGACATGCTAAACTATCTAAAATAAACATATTAACATAGTAGATCATTTAAGTATAACCTAAATAAAACTATTAACGCATGCATCAAAATATATATACTTATATAACACAAGTTGTTTGGAAGGTATGCCTTTGTTTATTCCATACTTATATATATATATATATATAAAAGTATGGAATAAACATACGCATACCTTTCAAACAACTTGTGTTTGGGGATCTCTCTAACTATTCCAAATTTAGCGGAATATCTCTTCGTTTATTTGTCATGAGCTCGTACTTCATTCATCTAATTTGGTCCACGATCGGAGTCCTCTTTCCAACACTTGATCACACAAAACTTTATTTTTTCAAATTCAACTACATGAATTTGACTTTCTCAATGGGAAATAGGGAAATCAATACTTGTGTGACCCTCAATGGTTCAGAGATATAACTAGTCATGGATTCACAACTCTTTGTGATTCAGGACTATACTTGTCCTTTATTTGGACATACCCTTTGTGGCATCCCTATATATATATATATATATATATATATATATATATATATATATATATATATATATATATAATTGTGGACATCACTTGCATATACTTCCATAATGGGTTGATTAGATAACTCTTAATATCATAAATTACTAGCAACGTATTGGTGATTTATTTAGAATTTATTTTCCTAAGAAAGCACCTAAATGGGAAATGCTGGAAGATGTTCGGGTTGTACTGCCATTGTCCCGAGCCGGCTCACTAGTCAATGCCTCCTGTCTCATTAGTCCCATTAAAATTACCACATAGAAAATTTAAGAAAACATCTAAATTTTATCAATTAAGTCATATAAATTTTATTATACTAAGTCATATAATTTTTTAATATAAAAATTTATAATCATGCGTTATATAAATTTTTATCTACATACTAAGTCTTATAACTTTTATAATGCTAAGTCATGTATAATTTTTTATATAGAAATTTATATAAATTTTTATATACATACTAAGTCTTTATAAATTTTATTCATAATAAAAATTTATATACATGGTTATGTAAATTTAAATATGCATACTAAGTCCTATAGATTTATATAAAAATTTATTCACATAGATTATATAAATTTTTATATATTTACTAAGTCATTTATATAAAAATTTATTCACATGAGTTATATAAATTGTTATATGTACTAGATCATAAAAATTTATATACATGGGTTATATAAATATTTATATATACATTTAGTTTTTAATTAAATTTTATACATATTTATATTTACCTGTCTTCTTAATTGATCAATTCAAATTACATAAATATAAGCTAACTTAATTAATTAAATCTAACTAATTCTATCTATTTAAATTAATAAATTCTTAATTAAATATGAAATAATAAAAAAAATCCTCTTAATTAAATAATTCTGAATTCTAATAAAATTATAACTAATCCAATAAATCTCCTTAATTAAATAAATTTGAATTCTAATTAAATTATGATTAATCCAATAAATCACCTTAATTAAATAAATTTTAATTTTAATTAAATTGTAATTTAACCCAATAAACCCTCTTAATTAAATAAGTGATTTCGGACATTGCACCCTTAACTGCCCCATCCTATTATCAACTCCTTAATTATAGGATATCATAACTAATTCTTATTAACACCCAACAAATTATGGTAAGAGTGTCTAGCAGCACCGCCCCATAATTCCCTAGGTATTACTAAATACAAGAATCAGCCAATTATGGTTAACGTATAGTCCGATCCCTTCATCTTACATATCTCGGTTGAATCTACAACTATTGGTACATCAAAAATTGTATATTAATTTGACAATCATGTGATATATCTTTATAGTACTATCGCACGTGTAACTAGGAAACTCCTTTTATTTGTGATTGTCTCACCTTATATAGCCAAAGAGGGAGGGGGCCACATGGAATACATGGGAGTCATGTAGGCCGCCACACAAGCTGGGAGTCAAGTCGGGCAGAGAGAGGTGGGATGCTAGGGGAGGCAGTGGTGGAGTCGTACAGCTGACGTGGTCGGGTCATTGATTAGGTATCACATTCGGTACAGACTGCCTCACTAGGAATGATTCAAGGATGCAGAGTATGTTGGTTGTGTTGGTGCAATCGACCCAAGTTTGATCGGTACGATCATGGTTTTGATGTATGTGTCAAAGAGTTTAAGTTAAGCTTTCATATCGGTTTGATATGTGTGTTTGAGTCTTGCAAGACTTGGTGAAACACACATGAGGAGCTTGGTGCAGCTAAGCTTGGGAAGTTCATCCTAGGGCTCAGATCCTTGAGTCGGTGAAGGATGGTGTGGAAGACATCCGAGGGACCGCCGGACGAGGAGCAACGGAGTGGAGCCGAGGGAAGCGGACTTTAAGGCAACGTGAAGGATGGCACGGAGAAGAGTGGCGGGCTCGGGTGCATCTGAGGGACGAAGGCCGAGGAAGAGGACTTCAAGGGTGACTCCGGAGAGGATGAGTGTGAGTATGTAATCAGGTGCAATCAATTGCTAGTTTTAGCAGTCAACTGCACCAGTCAACTGCTAGTTTTAGCAGTCAACTATACCAGTCGACTGCTAGTTTTAGCAGTCGACTGCACCAGCCGACTGCTAGTTTTAGCAGTCCACTGGCAGTGAACAGAAACATTCTGTTCGCTCAATCAGCAGCTACCAGTCAACTGGTAGTTTTATCAGTCGACTGGTAAATGACCGTTGGCAAATCGTTGGTGCTGCAAAGTAGCTATTGGCTACCTCCAATGGTAGCACCAGTCGACTAATGGTTTTGCCAGTCCACTAGTGCCGAGATGAGTTGATATGATGATCAACTCTTTCCTCTTATTTATAGGAAGCTTTGGGGCTTGAAGGAGGTTACTCATGCCTGTTGAATAACTCCTAGTCTTTGCCCAAAGCTTCCAAGTCTACTCTCTTCCTCCCAAACCTAAACTTCATCATTGTAAAGAGGAAGAGATCCTTTGTGAGAGGTTTGCTCCACCGAGAAGGAGAAAGCTCTAGCCGGAGATTGTCAAGGATTGATCCACTGAAGGATCAAGGGTTCGTCCACCTCAAGGACACATCATGGAGTAGGAGCAAGCAATCTCCGAACCACGTTACATCGAGCTTGTTAGCGATTTGGTGTTCCTTCTTTATTGTTTTCATTAGTTAGTTGTATTTCCGCTTGCCCGCTAACTTTTGTAGGAGAAGCAATCAAAATTAGGGGTAGCCTAGCTATCCAACCCCCCTTCAAATCGGCCAATGATCCCCCTACAGGTTGTGGTCGTCAGAAGCTATTAGAGGTTGAGGTCGAAGAGAACCAACTCGGCGAGGATGCCTCCGCTTGAGGGAGTTTAGGGGTTGAGAGATCCAGGATGGGCGAGGTCCTAGGTGTTAGACGTTGCATCAGTTGCAACGTCGGGAAGATGAAGGGGTGTCGATCCTTCATCTTCCTCCATTGAAAGCTAGCCATCAAAGCATCGGTTGGTAACCGATGTTTTGCTAGCTATATTAGATGGCGTCCAAGAGCAATCGTGATCGAGGGGGTGAACAGTGAGCAAGCAATTAGAGGCGAGCAGAGGAGCAGCGAAGGTGATCTGAGAGAGCAAAGGGAGAGCATCCAGAGGTTGGGATTTAGCTCATGAACCTTGAAGCACTTTCCGGTTGCTCCGTGATCGTGCTTCCGAAAGCGGAAATCTCTTCATCGATCGACGTCTTTGGTTGCGGTTATTCGGGAGATCAATGTGAGTGTTTATGGCTTCCGCATTGTTTTTATCTTTACTTAGTTTCAATTTTCATGTCATCTGGACCAACAATGGTATCAGAGCGTGCTAGATTTGAAAGCATGAAAATCGACGCGAAAAAACTCGCATTTTTCTTCTTCTGTCGCGAAGAAGATGATGAATAGTGAATACTGTTCATCAATTGAATCGATTAATCAATCGATTCAATTGAATTGAATTGATTCAATTGAATTGAATCGATTGAAATGTAATTCAATCGATTCAAAATCGCGCATAGTGTTGAATCGATTCATTAATCGATTGAAATTTTTAATCGATTCTTCAATCGATTGAAGAGAGAAGAAAAAGTGAGATGAACAGTGTTTTTGACGAAGCACAGTGAAAAAACTTGCATTTGAATTGATTCACGAATCGATTAAAGAGAAAAAAAAATGCATGAATAGTGCCATTTTACGAAGCATAGTGAGTTGCGTTTTTTATTTTTTTTGCATGCACCTGAATCGATTCAAGAGCAGACATGAATCGATTCAAGAGTGAAAAAAGCATGAACAATACTTTTGATGAAGACTGTGAAAAAAAAAAAACAAATACGTGAAAAAAAAATTTGCATGCATAATTTTAAATTTTTTTTTCTTCTTCACGAACTGTGCCTAAAATTTAATTAAATATTTATTTATTAATTAATAATATATATCTATATGTATTTAATTAATAAAAAATTATTTAATTAATTTATGGTTTAATTTATCGAAAATAGAGCCCTACCAACTTGATCAATCAAACTCAGGTCTGATTTAAATTATTAATTGATTTAGGCAGACCAATTTGATTCAATGATACTTAAAGCTGGTTTAAATTATTTGTTGGTTTAACCAGTTCGGTTAATTATTGAATTAATTAGGGTGATCTTGATTATAGAAGTTGGGTTGATCAAATATGACCGGATTAGTTCTGGTGTATCAGATTTGATCATAAAAATTAGATTTATTCTAATTGGTAAGACTTAATCCAATGGGCATTGGATGAATCAAACGGACCTAAGTTTGATCAATAAGTCTGAGGTTGACTCAAATGAGCTTAAACGATAACAGAACAAAGGTCCAATTAGATTAATTCTCATAAGGAAATTAGACTAAGTTTAACATCCGGACTTCTGATTGACCGGTCTAATGGGTCAGTCGACTTAAACTCCTGAAAATCGAGAAGATTTGTTTTTCTTGATTTATAATGATGGTATGCCTATATAAATTGAATTAAACTGGTTTTGTACTGGTTAGTCAGTTTTGTACTGACTTATTTAAATTCAATTTTTCAGATGGCACGGACGATTACCACATTGACTCGTCGCGAAGTACGACGAAACCAGCTCCGAGAGGAGATTCAGGAGATAAAGTATAAGTCTGCTTATGGAGTCGACGGACATGTTAGACGGCTGGATAGACTATTTTGGAAACTTGAGCAAGAAGAGTTTCCAGTCCTGGACAGTTATAGGATCTAGGTATTGATGCATTCATTGCCAGAGTATCCCAAGATAATAGCAGACTATGTATGGGGGCGTCATGAAGGCGTGTCACATATTCAGTACTGTGTGAGGAACTACTTCATCATATGGGTGAAGAAGAGCCTAAAGAGTCTGAAGAGGACCAGGAGATGCTCGAGGAAGATCCAGAAATGAATCTGATAGAGAATCCTGAAGCTGCCCCATCTGAGATTATCCTAAATAAGTCCAAGTTAATAGGGACAGTGTTGGCTGCTACACTAGTGTTTGTCCTAGTGAGAGTAGTGCTGGCCTATCTAGTTTATTAGTGTTCTGTTTACTGTCATTATGTACGAACAGTGTCAGCTCGTCTGGTTTTTGAGTCATGTAATAATTTCTGTCGTTTTGTACGAACAGAATTAAATAATGAAAAGTTATGTTATATGTTAACTAACTTGGAAATGATTAGTTCATTTCATGATATGATTAGTTCATATAAATATGATTTGTTCATATTAAATGATTCGTTCATTAGTTGGGATATGTGTAATATAATTGATCAGTGTTGATTAGATTAGAACATACAAATGATGAGTGGAAATAATGTTATCACTTGATTTTGTAAACTAACTATAATTTACACTGAGTCAATAAATAGTTGCACATATATGAATTACACTGAAATAATAAATAATTTGTTTATTTATGTAGATCATGGCAACTAAAAACATCATAGCTGAACTCAATAAGGGTGAGAAATTATATGGGGATAACTACAAAATCTGGCACCTCAAGATACAATATGTTCTTGAGGAACAAGAAGTTCTATAGGCTGTAAACCAAATTATGGAGGAGTCAGTTGATGGTTCTTCAGCACAGCACAGCACAGATGTGACCTTGATGCCTATAAGGCATGGAAAAGGAAGGACTCCATTGCTAAGGGAATATTGATTAGTTCAATGGTGGATGACCTGGTATTTGAATATGAGTCATTACCATCGGCTCATGCTGTCTGGGTAGCCCTTAGAGAGAAGTACAGTGGAGTCAGTCTGAGTAAGCTCCATCAGCTAACTATCAAGTTTGATAGTTGTAAAAAGCGCACGAATGTTACCATGGCCCAACATCTCAGGGAGATGGGTAACATGATTCGAGAGCTTAAGACTGTTGGTTATACGTTGACCGATGAACAACAGGTTCAGGCAGTTATCCTTTCCCTTCCTGATTCTTGGGAAACGATGAGACAGAACCTGACCCATAGTGAGAGTATCAAGACTTTCACTGATGTCTCACGCCATATGGAACTTGAGGCGGAGAGGATTGAATCCGCAAGGATTTCGTGTCAAGCTTTTGTAGCTGAAGGTTATGGTTCCAAGAATAAGAACAAGTGGTTCAAGAAAGGAAAGGGGAAAGGAAAGGAGGCTAATGCTATTGCTGCGAAAACCAAATCAAGAAGAAAGGAAAGAAATATGGACAAAAACCTAAGAGCAGGTTGACTTGCTTCAACTGTGGCAAGAAGGGCCATTTTGCTCGTGATTGTACTGAGCCTAAAAAGGTAAATCCATTTTTGTCTTCTTTCCACGAGCAATATGTTGCAAGTACAGTGTTGTTAGCTGATTCGTATCCTTTGTGGATTGTAGATTCAGGAGCAACGAACCACGTAGCTCGTGATCGAGCTATATATGTGGAGTACCGTCGGGTACCAGCTAGCAACAAATGGATATATGTAGGAAACAATGCAAGAATTGAAGTCAAAGGAATTGGCACTTGCAAGCTCAACCTACGTGGTGAAGGCACCTTGTTTCTACATGATGTCCTGTACGCTCCTGAGATTCTACGGAATCTAGTTTCCGTTATTTGTCTTCTTGATTTAGGTTACAATGTAAATTTTTATAGCCGTTGTGTGGAACTTCGAATTAACTATGTGTTAATTAGATATGGTTATGTAACAAATGGTTTTATGGTTCTTGATGTAGAACCAAATAATAATAGTTGTTTTTCAAGCATTGCTCTTACTAGTAATGCTGATGTTAATGATGAAATTTGGCATGCTAGATTGGGACATATAGGACAAGAACGAATGAATAGATTAGCTAAGGAGGGCCTATTAGGCACTCATGCTAAAATTAACTTGTCTATATGTGAGCATTGTCTTGCGGGAAAGACAACTAGAAAATCATTTGGTAAGGCTATTAGGGCTGAATCACCATTGCAATTAATTCATTCGAATATTTGTGGTCCAATGAATGTGAAGGCTAGAAATGGAAGTTCTTATTTCATTACATTTATCGATGACTTCACACGTTTTGGTCATGTGTATTTGATTTCTCACAAATATGAAGCATTGGATTGCTTTATTCGTTACTTGAACGAAGTTGAGAATCAATTGGAATAAGGTTAAAACCTTGCGCACTGACCGTGGAGGAGAATATTTGTCTGATCAGTTCAAGATAATGTGTAATGAGAAAGGGATTATTAGACAGCTGACTATCCCTGGAACTTCACAACAAAATGGGGTTGCTGAAAGAAGAAATAGGACTCTTCTTGAAATGGTTAGGTCTATGATGGCGCAGGCTAATTTACCAATCTCCTATTGGGGAGATGCATTATTAGTTGCGGTCTATATACTTAACAAAGTGTCTTCAAAGTCAGTTCCATCTACCCCACATGAACGTTGGACAGGCAAAAAACCGGATTTGAGTAATCTGAGACCTTGGGGGTCAGCTACCTACGTTCATGATAAAATTCATGAATATGGAAAATTAGGACCCAGAGGTAAGAAGTGTATCTTTATATGGTACTCTGAGATTTCTAAGGGTTATGTTTTTATTGGTGAGTGACAAGATGGAACCATCTCTGAAATAGAGTCAAGAGATGCTACTTTTCTAGAAACTGAGTTTCCAACACGAGGTGAAGTTGATAAGACAATTCCTCTATATGAGATAGAGGAGGAGGATAATGTTCCTTTATCAACAGATCAAGAGATTCCTGAATCTAGTCAATCGAGTGGGAGTAATTTGCCACTGAATGAGTCAGTTTCTCAACAGTCTAACCTTCGAAGAAGTAGTCGTCAGATTATTCCTCGGAGAAGGTTTGATATTGAGAATGAGACATTGATGGTTCTCCCAGTTGACGATGAGGAACCTCGAACAGTTGAGGAAGCTTTGAGAAGCTCAGTTAGAAAAGAATGGAAAATTGCAATGGATGAATAAATGGAGTCAATGAGAAAGAATCGAGTTTGGGATTTAGTCGATCTTCCTCCGAGCATAAGGACTATTGGGAATAAGTGGATTCTCAAAGTAAATAGGAAAGCAGATGGATCGATTAATCGATACAAAGCTCGATTAGTTGCAAAAGGATATACCCAAATGGAGGGTATTGACTTTGAAGAGACATTCTCTCCAGTTGTGAAGTTTGTGTCAATACATGTCATCCTAGCCATAGTAGCACAATATGACATGGAATTACATCAGATGGATGTAAAAACAGCTTTTCTTAATGGTAATCTTGACGAAAAAATCTATATGGTACAACCAGAAGGTTATGTTACTGAAGGCCAAGAGAAAAGAGTATGTAGACTTCGGAAGTCTATATATGGGCTAAAGCAAGCGTCAAGACAATGGAATATAAGATTTAATGAAGTAATATTATCTTATGGTTTCGAAATGATCAATGAGGATCATTGTGTTTACCTAAGAAAGGAAAAAGGAAAGCTTGTCATTTTATCATTATATGTTGATGATATGCTAATAGCTGGAAGTGACATAAAGTGTGTGATAGAAGTCAAAAGTTGGCTTTCATCACAATTTGACATAATAGATATGGGAGAAGCAGAGTACATCTTAGGAGTGAAGATCATTAAAGACCGATCAAAGAGGCTTTTGGGTTTGTCTCAAGAAGCTTATATCACTAAGATGCTGCAACACTTCAATATGTCAGATTGCAACGTTGAACAGACGCCTATAGCAAAAGGTACTATCTTGAGCAAAAGTATGTATCCCAAGACTCCTGAGGAAATAGCCGAAATGAAGAAGAAACCATATGCCAGTGTCATTGGTAGTTTGATATACACTATGTTGTCTACCCATCCCGATATAAGCTATGTTGTTGGCTTAGTTAGTCGTTTCCAGTCAAACCCAGGATCGAGACACTGGAAAGCGGTGAAGAGGATATTCAGATATCTTAAAGGAATAGCTGATTATTGCCTCTGTTTCCAAGGATCAGATATGAGCCTAAGTGGCTACTCAGATGCAGATTGGGCAGGAGACCTTGATGACAAAAAATCCACATCTGGCTATGTCTTCTTGCTGAATGATGGCGCCATCTCATGGAACAGCAAGAAGCAGGCTTGCGTAGCCTTGTCGACAATGGAAGCCGAGTATGTGGCTTGTGTAGTGGCTGTGCAAGAGGCTGTCTGGCTAAGAAGGTTCTTGAAGCATCTGAAGATTGCTGAGGATAGTGAGAATCCTGTTACAGTGTACTGTGACAGTCAAGCTGCAATAGCTTTTTCTAAGGATCCCAAATATCACAGCAAAGGCAAGCATATAGAAATTAAGTATAATTTTGTAAAGGATATTGTTGACAAGAAAAAGGTTATTCTTGAGTACATCCCTACACGGAATATGCTTGCTGATCCTTTTACTAAGCCATTGACTAGAGAGTCATTTCATAGGCATGTGAAGTCTTTGAGACTTCGAAGAATGTAACAATTGTAAAGACATTTTGATAAATAAAAAATGCCATGAGCTATTCAGTGTATATGTCTTGGTTACATTCGAATAAAAGTCTCGATAAGCATATTGGCAGATTGATATTGGTCCACTCACATGGACAATCATCTCTATTTGTTAAGTACGAATAGAGGTAAGACCGTTGCTTATGGGATAGCTTATGTAGCTGTGAATAGAGACATACCCATAATTTAAGGTCGCCTTGATATTTGTGTCAAGATGAGATCATTTATGTAATGATTAGAGTAAATGCACCCACCATTTACTGAATCTGCTTGAAGCTAGATTAGAATTCATATGTTGAATTCAGGATTAGACATTGAGAATGTCTAGATCGAAATCTGTACGATATTAAATTTGGGAAAAACATGCGCTCTTTTTGGTAAAGAGAATAACATCGTAGCATGTGATTCATACCACATGTGCTATGGCGACAAGAAGGGTAGTAGGAGAATAGATCTCTGCTTCTCTACTATGTGAGACCCTTAAGATTATAAGTTAATCTCGATTTTACCCTAAGTGACTATTTAGCTGTCTACTTGAAGTTTTGATCAGTGTCTGCTACTTTAGCATGTTTCCTATTGGCTATGGATGATTCGGTCTATGGAGCATAACTAGGAAAGCGACTGATTAGAATGAATGGATTCTAGCTAAAAAGGAAGATTAAGATTGATTTACATCTGTGACATTTATTCACTGGTACCGGTTACATTTTTAGTTCAGTACATAAAATGTAATTGTGAATAATTTGTTTGATTTGAGATGTTGAACATGCTCTTGACATATGGTCAATATGAGGGATTAGAGATGTTCATGATGATGTAAATAATTTAATCTGGGGTAAAGGCAAGCCATTTATGTCTTTGATTCGTTCTATGGACATTTATGTCTCTGATTTGTTCTATGGAGCAGCTAAGTAAGGTGTAACAATCTTCTTAGCAATTGAATGCTCACTGTGCTTGCTGTCGCACGAACTATTTTCCCTAATGTATGGAATGGATGTTCTTATTTGGTCTTTGTGACTAAATTCTGCTCTGGTCTTCGTGACTGGATCCTCATAAAGTCTACGTGACTTATTTGGTCTTTGTAACTAAATTTTGCTCTGGTCTTCATGACTTGATCCTCATAAAGTCTTCGTGATTTATTTGGTCTTTGTGACTAAATTTTACTTTGGTCTTCGTGACTTGATCCTCATAAAGTCTACGTGACTTATTTAGTCTTTGTGACTAATTTTTCTTTGGTCTTCATGACATGATCACCTTGTAGTCTATGTGACTGACATGGTCTATGTGACCATATGGATTGACTTGGATGAGTGGGAGATGTTAGACGTTGCATCAGTTGCAACGTTGGGAAGATGAAGGGGTGCCAATCCTTCATCTTCCTCCATTGAAAACTAGCCATCAAAGCATTGGTTGGTAACCGATGTTTTGCTAGCTATATTAGATGGCGTCCAAGAGCAATTGTGATCGAGGGGGTGAATAGCGAGCAAGCAATCAGAGGCGAGCAGAGGAGCATTGAAGGTGATTTGAGAGAGCAAAGGGAGAGCATCCAAAGGCTGGGATTTGGCTCGTGAACCTTGAAGCGCTTTCCGGTTGCTCCGTGATTGTGCTTCCCACAGCGGAAATCTCTTTTTCGATCGGCGTCTTTGGTTGCGGTTCTTCGGGAGATCAATGTGAGTGTTTATGGCTTCCGCATTGTTTTTATCTTTGCTTAGTTTCGATTTTCATGCCATCTGGACCAACACTAGGGGGATGTCTGACTTGCTCAGGAGCGATGAGAAGGTGATTCACCTAGACAGGTTTCCTCGAATACATTAGCTTGGATGCCCAAGACCTAAGACTTTAGCCGAGCAAGAAGAATGAGAGCCTGAGGTTTCTTTCTTGCATGAGTGATTGTGGAAAAGGAGATATAAAAGACAATTAGACTATAAGTGAAATAGGACTTTACAAGTTAAAATTTCTTTCAGTTAGAAAATTTAAGAAGATCATATCTTGATCATCTTCCAACTTTAAGATGTGTATACTCAAGATGATGTGAACCCAAACTGTTAGAACATGTTCATTTTTTTTTTTTTTACCTAAGTGTCTATACATGGTTACCTCAAAGTTGTAATGGTTCAATATCATTTCATGGACTCATTAATGGTTTTTCTAGTTACCATTGGGGAAGATTACTATCTTTAACGAGCTTACACAAAGTTTTAAAGATTATTTCTTCAATTGGCATTAGTCAATTTTTCTGAAGTGGGGATAGTTTAATGACACTGAAACAAGGGAGAAAATCATCCTTAGTTGTCCATGGGCTATGATGTAGTGATAAGCACTCCTTATGCATTCAGGGTTAAAAACTAGGGAGTGTAAGAAATTTATCTACTGTGTTTAAACCATTGGGATTGTTAGGCCATTGTATGGATTATCATTTGCATTTTTAGATTTACACTGATAGTCAGTGAAAATTTTTTATAGGGTTAGATTAGTACCTCTAGGATTAATCATATGATAAAACCTAGATACCTAGATTAAAATAAAAAATAGAAATTACCCTTAGAATTTTTAAAGAGGATGTTGTCTTCAAATTTTTCTTAAAGTTCTCCAAGTTCTCATACTACTTGCCCACTCTCTCATCCAAAGTAATATGCCTAAATGTGAGAGAGAGTGAACAACTATGGTCTATGGATGCTATAATATAAGATAAGGTGGTGGATATGATGTCTCAATGTGTTGAGCAAAGTAGTTTATCTAAGAGATGAGTTCAAGGGATTTCGATAGACGCTCAATAACTTACAATGCTATTGGAAATCAAGTATTAAAATTTATTACTACCTCAGTTATTAGGGATGATTTAGTACAATATGTTAAATTCTAAATTGCATATCGTATACTGAAAAGTTCAATATAAAAAAATTTTATACTGATACCATATTAAAACTTTGATACTAAAAATTTGATATATCGAATTTTTAGTATGATATAAATTTTATACTGTTTATAGTAAAATTTTGTATCGATATGGTATATCAAAAGTTTGATATAAATTCCATAACAATACTAAAAATTTTGATATAGTATAATACTACATCCAATTTTTTGATGTATTATTAAATCGATATGGTTCAATATATTTTAGTACAATATATATAATATATTATAATTTTGATATTTTCCCATCACATTATATTTTATCTACGTTTCACGTAATATTATTATTACCATAGTGATTACGCTTATAAATGAGGTAGTATTTATCTAAAAATTTTAATCAACAATTAATTCGGAATAACCCATCTACACAAGTTGGTAGGTTTAGAAGTTGTCAAAATGGTGTGAAAATATAACGAAATCTCATGGGTGGTGGATCACGTCGACTAAGAGGAGAGAGATATGTTGTTTTTTGGTAAAAAAAATTAAAGAAAGTTATTGATTTTCATTCATAATATTGTTATAGTAATTTTGATTTCTAACATACTTCAAATTATTAAATAATTATAGTCAAAAAAAAATTAATACCATGAAAACTACTCAAATATTGGTTAAAATTATTTTAATTAGCATTTTTGCTATGTAGCATTTTTGCAAAATTAAAAATATAATACCATTTTGATATTTTTTAAAATAGAGTACTTTAATAAAAAAAAAGCGCTTTTCTTCATTTTTCACTTGGTACTAAAAAAAAATTAAATAAAAATTAAAAGAGAGTTTTTATTTTTAAATTAAGAGAACACCCCATACTGAAAAATAAAAGGCATATAGCAATTTTAGTTAAAATTGTTAATTGTTAAAATTTTAGGATAAATTATCTTCAGTATTTATCTATAAAACAGTGTTTTTTTTCCTGCCCAACGACCTACAACAAACCAAAAATATTGCACTAAGATTGTAACAGACTAACTTTTGATTAAATACACAAGTGTAATAAATTTAATAAAATATGCACATATTTGAAACAAACCAATAAATACATCAAGTGATGATATATTTCGAAGATAGAACAAATCTTTATTATTATTTTTATAGTGGAACCAAAATAAACACAGTAAATACCAAGGCCGTCTATTTTCAGAAATAGAATACACCTCAGAACCGAATCAAATGGACAGGAGCAAATCTGTAATTACTTACAACCATCTACCGATTGGTTTTAATATACACGTGAGAAGCAATTTCCACTCTAACAAAGAGAAAAAGGCTACCTTCTCAAAGAAACACAACTTTTCAACTAACAGGATTAACCAACTCTCTCTCACCAGTTTTTTCATTTAACAAACCTGAAATTCTAGTCGCATCATCATACTTGTTCTCACTAGCATCTCCATGATTCTCTTTTACCAATGCGGTGGCATTCTTAGTAGTTAAATTGGTGTTGTTCTCACTTTGATACGTATTATCGCTATCTGTTAAAGAGGTAGGTGTGTTCTTTCCAGAACCAGAACTCATTTCATGTTCTTCCTGATGCCTTTGTCCATTTAATCCATGGCAGTGGGGACAGTAATAGGTTATGTAGGGAAAATCCACTTTCTTGGCTAAACCTGCACATATTCAACCTGTAAGTTTTGTTGAAGTTGGAGAAAGCTACAATCATGTTTTCACTAGGAGAATATAAAACACCTTATCACTTACCATTGTGCATGTGACCGTGGGCACAAATCAGAGCGTAGCACTGAGTTGGATCCTCTCCCACGAGCAAGGCTGCTAATCGAGAAAGCCAACTCCCTTCGCTGAAGACTGAAGCTTTGAAGGGTTCCACAACTCTTTGCTTTGGAGAGCTAATTCTTGGATTGGTGGCAAATTCATTAAAGGCTTCATCAATTAACTCAGAAGTTGTGTTACTCCCAGCATTGGGAGCTATTACATGTGATGGTTTCCTGTTACGCAACCCACAAGATTGCAGTAGCTCAACATCGTGACTTTTTCCTGATGGATCGGAAATTTCATCTCCTACTTGGAGTTTTAAGCCAGAATCGGCACCGAGCTTAGATGCCAAAACAGTTGCTGCAGCTGCCTTAGCAGCAGGATCAAGATCATACCTCTGGATTAGAAGTTTGTCAATCAGTAACAAGTCAATCAAAGCCATACTTTGACTATCCGTTGAACAAACTTTGTAATATGTCAGGAAGTGGTGGAACGCACAGAGTATAAGTTTGGTTAAATACGGAAATTTTTATCACAGATAATACTGCTTTAGTTTCAATGAGAGCATAACCAATAAGAGTTTCATGAAGCAATATGAGAGTAAAAAACAAGAAAGGGACCTGAATAAGTTGTTGTGTAGTGTAATAATTTGTTTTCTCTTTGAGTTCATCAATGGTTTCTTGCCTCTCAGCACGAAGCCTCTCAAGGTGTTTCTGGTCCTTCCTATCAACTGTAAAGATAGTGCAATAATGATTTCCAATTACTAAAATCAAAATATTCTAACTTTTTGTTGGCACAGTTTGGCAACGTTTTCTGCTATCCAACAAATGAGCATGAAAATTTAAACGAATAGACAGTCAATTGAAAAACTGAATAAGATATTATATCTGAAGATTCGTAAATACCAAGTTTGGAAGTAACACATCATTTTCAGGTAAGAATGGTTAAATATTCCACCAATTTGTTACAGTTAGAAAAATCAAAGACAAAAGATAAGGAAATGAGGAACCAAATTGAAGACGGGTAAACTAGTGTAATATTACAGGTTCAATGAAGCTAAACCACACTACCATAAAAATTAAGCCCAATATAACAGCAGAAGTAATATAATGCCAGTGAAGTTGTTAAGTTTGGGAAAAAAAGAAATATTCTATTATATAAAGATATATAAGATTCAATATAAAACCCTTAAGTCTAAAATATAGACCGTCTAATTACTCTAATATCTTTTACACTCTTCATCAAAGTAGAACATAGATATTTCAATATCTATCTTGGTACATCAACCAAAAAAAGCTTTGATTAATGGGAATTTATTTTTTTAAAATTTTTAAATTTTGTAAAAGTATATTCAGGCATATCCCTTTATTTAGAGAAATAAGCTAATTACAGTAGTTTAAATTGGTAATTGTAATGACTAGAAAATAGAGAATTTATCTCAAATTTGATTGAGTCCTTTTTGCAATTAGGATTATTTATTTCTAGGAATTTTTTTAGTTTATTTTCAATTTTGTTTTGTTTGCGTTGAAGTTTTTAAATTATTCAGCTATTTCATAATAATATTTCATTTTGGTGTCACAACAATTTGTTTCAAAGTTGAATTTCTAATTTGGGATTTGATACCCATCCCTCTTTTGCCACTTCATCATAACTTTCCCTTGCGTATTCAACTAGATCATTTGCTCTTTGTTTATTGCCCACCTATCTTCCACAAGTGCAACGCCACCAATGGCCCTATGATGTAATCACCCCTACCAACACCACGACCATCTTTCCTTTAGCTCCTTCCGCTACCTTCTATAATGTATATTCTCTATCCTTAACACATGACTCCTACGCCCATTATCACAAATGGCAAGATTTAAAATCTCGACCCGTGCCGAGGCTTCGGTTATAGACTAGAACGATATAATTTCAGTACCGTATCATGTCGTGCCGAATTAGTATTTTTTTAAATATAAAACAAATTAACTAAAAATAAAAAATTTAATCTAAATATTTAAAAATAAAACAATAGAAAAAATAATATATATATATATATATGTTAAATTAATGAGATAATTTTCTTAGGCATTAATTAAACATATCTAAATGATCCCAATCATAGTTAAGAATTGATTAAAATTATTAACCTAAGTTATTCAATTAAATCTAAGTTAAAATCTTTACCTCACTGTTCTATCCCACTATTTTGCCCACCTATTTCGCGCCAAGATGAGTCGCTGGCCCGTGCGACACCTCTGGACGCATCATTAAGCCAATGTGATGCCTCCAGACGCGTCACCAAGCTAGCATGATGCCTTCCGATGAGTGGCCGACAGCCCCTAAGCCAGTGCGACACATCCAGACTCGTCGTCGGGCCAGCGCAATGCCTCCATACACATCGCTTGGCAGCACGATGCTTCCAAATGCATCATTGGGCCCACGGGGCCTTGGAACACAAGCGTGCTTGTGTCGGTCCACGAGTGAAATGAAATGTTTCATCCGTATAGGGCGAAACGGAATGAGATTTTAAACTATAACCAATGGACTACTATCAAATCACCTACTTCCTATGCCTCCTCCAAACTTCACTATCTCAATGGAGATCCTTCCACCATCTCATCCCCGTCACCACACTCTTACTTTTCCCCTAAGGTGGTTCTCACCATTTCTTGCAAAAAAATAAACACCTGGAGATCCATTTTGCATGTTGGAAGCCAACCAACATCTATCCTTTATCAACCAAATAATCCACTTATACAAATCCTCCAATATCAATTCAGTCCTCTGACCCCTTTCCCTATGCCCGAAGTAAACCAAAGGTTAGTTGCTACTGAATCAATGACATTAGAAACTAATGGATTTAGTCAACATTTCCATGTGCTAGTTGTACTACTTAATTTAGATAATTTTTCTATCACCTATCCTACTTCCGCTAGCTATCAGCAAACGACACCCACATAGCTCACTTATACCAACCCTCGGCAACCCATACCTATAGGACCTAGGTTTGTTCATCTTCTACAATCATGTTCACTAGAACTAGAGAATGAGATACGGCCTACGTCTACTTTTTCAACACTCGAACTAAAACCCCTCAACCATAAAATCTTCATAAGATTAAGCCTTTGTTGGTGGCGAGAGAACCTACTTTAGCATCTTCCCGACAATCTTGATATCATCATCTTGCACTTCAAAAAACTTGCCCAAGTGAAAGCCTCTCTTCTCGTCACCTTTGATACAGGAGATGATGTAGCACAACCTTACACAAAGGAAATCTCATAGAGAACTCAAAGTAGAAATTTTATTGATTGAAAGATATTCAGTACATTGAACAAGTCTTCTTCATTTTGGTTTTATCTCCATACAAATTTATAGGATAGGCTTAATCAGCCTAAATGAAATTTTAAATTTTCACTATATATCTAATTATGCTTCACAATCCCAAGATAAATCAATGGTAGAAGTCACACCTTCTTAGAGTCATTTATGCATTGAGAATAGAGTCCAAATATAAAAATTCACAAAATCACTTAGTGACTTACCTCATCTCTAATCTCAAGAGAAAATTAGAGACCTAGAGATACACAACCAATGATAGTCTCAACCTCACATAGTAATTCCTTTATTGAGGAGAAAGTATTTTTTTTAATGGAACACTCATACATAGACCAAAAGAGTCTCCTAATAGACTATTCCCTTTAAAAAAGTATCCATGTGACACTAGTAATTTAACCACTGAAACTCTTTTCATATTGTTATCTTATTTGTTCAAACATTTCCTAAAATCGATGATGCCTTAATTGAACCTTCTAAATAGTTCCTAGTCAATTTTTTCATTGAGCCTCTAAAGCCTCACAATCCTTTAATCAAGCCTCCTAAACAACACCCTTACAATCCACCACCTTCAAGGCACATTCCTCATGCCATCTAGACTTATAATTATGGCACTATTGCAAGGAACCAAAAGCATCAACTAAACTAAATGAATAATGACCAATTTGCACTATAAATTTCTCATTTACTAATTGATGACTTTGCTTGTAACCAATTTGTTAACAAATTTTTTAGTATGTGTCCATTTATAGTCTCTTTTAAATTTAAAACATGTTAATCTATTCATTTGGTTCCTTTATCTCCTTTTAGCTGACAAGTTAGAGCTTTATTGTGTGCATAAGAGATACATATGTTGATATTACATGAATAATTTCAATAACTAATTATTATTATAAAGAATATGTTATGCACCTCTCAAACTAAAATACAACTATGTAAGGTATATCTATACATATATTGGTCTAAATAATCCTACAACAACTCTTCCAAAAGCATTACATTAAATTCTATCATCCCTTACTATGAAAAAACTTTATGATAGTTCTTAATTGTTTATCTTGTCAACTTATTCAAATATTAGCACAAATTTTGAATTAGAAGATATGCTAAATTATAGAGAAGCATCCAAATTCCCATCCTTGCATGCTGGCTTTGACATAGGTCATGCTTCTCTAATCTTAGTGCCAACAATCACATCTTGAGTGTTATCATTTTCACATCTTGAGAGTTTGTGGTTGTTGCTGGAGTGAAGAGGCATACTCATTGGGAAAAATCTACAATCTCACACTAGACTAGGTGAAGGACGATTTCATCAAAAGAAACTCAAAAAATCCCATGAGGCTAACTCATCAGCACACCTGTATGTCGAGGCATCATAGGAATAGGAACAATAGTTAGATTTGTAAGCTATTTTCTCATGCAAGAAAAATATATGTCAAAGATGAGTAGGTGGACATAGTTGCAGAGGAAATCACATGTTATTAGAGAAGAAGAGAGAGAGCAGGTGGATGAGGGGAGACGGATGACCTTCTAAGGAATGGAATACCTCTTTTGGAACACTTTAATGCTAAAAGGGTGCTCTAATACCATGATGAGTTTGGAGAAAAAGGAGAAATTCTATTTTTATTGTTATAAAGGGATAATTATATGTGTATGTATTGACTCAATAATAGAATTCCTAAACTTAAAATATCAATGTAGTACTAGACTCACAGTACCTAACACCTAGTAGCGCTAATACCTTTAAGAGAAGCAATCAAGTCATTTTCTTGTCATGTTAAACTAACTTCTTCTATAAAATTGCATAAACAATTCCATACTTTGAGTCACTTGGAAGTAAATGTTGCATCTATTCTAATATGCATCTACACTAGTTTGTTAATTTGTTAGACCTAACCAATTACATCATCTGAAGATAAAAAGAAACAAATGTTTAGAAGAAGCATAAGTATGGCACGTTGGGGGAAGGAGATTTGCTGTCAAGATGAGATCTCCTAATAGTTTTAACTACCATCTCTTCTTATGGTCTAAGTGGCTGGTTAGATGTATATATTTCAAAATAGCACATTGATACTTTTTTAATGCTAACCTGTAAGAATCAATGTGCTCTCTTTGTGAAATTGATACACACTATCTATGTGCATGAGTTACAGAAAATGTAAAAAAAAGATAGGTGAACAACTTTAAATGCAAACAAATTTTGTTTTGTAGAATATATGATACAAAGAGTTGCAATAATTGAAAGATAATATTGGAAAATTGTCTAATGTTGGGTGAAGAATTTTAGATATTTACGCAATCTTGTGAGGCTCAAAAGTGATGAGTACATAACAGTTGACAAGCCAGGTAATATAAACATAGGCAACACGCGAATAGATCTCATCTTCCAATCCAAATCTTCTGATCTTGTGCTAGCTATAGCATAGCTCACGGCTACAACCTGGGATGTGGAAAGGTGCAATGAAATTTTAGTAGGATAAAATATGGTTCATGCAAAGAACACCAATTGTAGACATAGATTTAACAAGACAAGCTAAATGAGCAACATATTAGGAGCTACCATGGACAATTCGCTTAATTGAATTCAACTAAAGCAAGAAAAGATAACATTTAAAAATTCATATTTGAGAAGAATTGGACTTTTGTAACTCATGAAATACCATATCATGATTTCATTTGGCTTCCTTGTAAATCAGTCAATGGTGGAAATGTAGATTCTGTTTTTTTAGATAATCTACAATTGAAGCCCTCAAGCCTCCACTTTTTTTTTGACCAAGACAGATAAAACCCAAGACCTTGGCAGCATATCCTTAACGCCCTTACCAGCTGAGCTAGCTGGCACCCTCGTAGATGCTGGTTTGGAAAAGCTGTTTCTACTGTTAATTTGGACAGCAACATGCTAACATGGATAAGAAACAGGACTCCTGCTAAATAAGTTGGCAAAGGCGACTGGGCTCGCCTCTAGGGCCCCCGCCAATCCGTCCAAGGGCCAACACAGGGAGGTAAATCGCGGGTGACTACTAGCCCTTGGAATAGTGATTAGCGCATGAGGGAGGCAGTTACCTCGGTTATGCCGAGATTCGAACCCCAGACCTCAAGTTGGCAGCACCTACGTTAGCCACTAGATCATCCTGAGGGGACGGACTCCTGCTAAATAAGAACAATAAAAGGGACGCCTTGATTATGCCAATAATAATGTTGCAGACACTATTGTCCACAAAAATGGCTTAGAGGTTCAAGTAGATTGGTGAGAAAATTTGGTTTTACATGGTAAATTAAAGGAAAAGCACACTGTAGGTGTAGGCTTTATTATAATCTGGATTCTGGAACCGAAGATTGAAAAACATCAACTAGATAATTAGACTAAGAATTTGATGCATAAAATACACTACATATAATCAAATTATCATATTTTCTCTAAAAATGCAATCTTATTATCATGTCAATTCCTCATGCGAAATTCCGATCAAATTGCAACTCTTTTCCATTAATCATTGCTAGTTAGAATTATCAGTGTCCTATTTTGTGGACGTTTACGAATTGGTTAAATCAACCTTTCAATTCCACGCTTTTTAGCATACTAAATCTTCCACTTGGATAATCGACTTATTAGAAAAACAATGCGTCTACATAAAAAAAGGATCGCCATTTTCGAATCTCTATCAACAGAAAACCCACCTCGATAATGACGGAGAGGAAGATGACGTTCTTGGCGATCTTCCGAGACGACTGCGCCCTTCTCTTCAAACGGGAGTGGATCGATGCCTCCTCCTTGGAAATGTGCTCCAACTTCTTCTGGATGTCATTGTCCGCGGCGAAGATGCCTCTCAAGAGCCGGGAGAGGAAGCTCCTGCGCTGCTGCCTCTTTGGAGTCAGCGGCGAGTCCGGATCGCCCACGGGGAAGAGAGCGGTTTCTTCTGCCATCTCCCGGACGAGAAGGATCGAAGGGGAAAAAAATGGTCACTTGGAATGGAACTGCGGAGAGGATGACGCCGGTGGGTTTGTGAAGCGGCTTCTTAGTGGTCAAGAAAAGGAGATGCAGCCACGTAAGAGAGAGAAGAAACAGACTCAAAAATTAGTTTATTTAGTTGATTTTGATAAATAAATTTATTTGATTGTTGCTATAATGTTTTATTTTTATTTTGGGAAAATCACATTAATTCAATTTCAATACACCATGTTTTAATTAATTATGCTCTTAGATTTTTTTTTTCCTCAAACATACTCTAAATCAAATAATTTTTTTTACTTTCGGACATCTCATTTTTTTTAAAAAAAAATAGCACTTTATCATTATTTTTATTTTAAAAATACCCTTATTCTAAGATTTTTATAATAATTATGATCAAAACAAGCATATTTGATTAAAATTACTTTATATTATAGTAGTTTTGATTAAAACTATTCTAATTATAGTAGTATTGTTATAATAAAATAAAAATAAAGTTATTTTTGAAATAATACGATGGAATCCCTTTTTTATTTTTTTTAATAAAGCACTTTTTTTTTGGAAGGATAATGAAAATAAAGAGTGATCTTTTAATTTTTTTTTTTACATCTAAAATACTCAATTAACTTATGCAAATTTTACAAATGTCTTCTTTAGGGATGTAAATGGTAAGAAATTAGGACGTTAAATATGCAGAAAGCGTTGTAAAAAACATCTAGTTCCTATCAGAAGATTCATGCATAGGAAGAAAACATATACTAAATTTTAACATGATAAAGAGTTATACCTTTGATGCGTGTACTCGATCTCTCGACAGTTAGGATCTTAGCACGATCACGTGCCCCTGCCTCTTTCGATATCCACACGAACACAAGAAAATGGAGAAGACCAACACTCAAGGTTGTGCTAGCAAAGCTCTAATGAGTTTCGGTCAAAGAAAGAGAGGAGAAGAAGATGAATGAATTCATACTCAAAAATGAGAAAAAAAAATACTTTTGTATTCCATCCAATGAAAATACTTAATGAGCATTAATTCACTTAATGAGACTTAATGAGCATTAACACTCCATTAAGGCCATTTTTGAACTCTTCATTTTTGAATTCAATTACGAAATTGAATGAATTTTGAAATTAACTCTTCTAATGTTTCATTAATCTCTATTAATCCTCTTTAGTGAATGAATTCACTTGAGTCTAACTCAAGTCTAATTCGGATTAGATTGAATCCATATGGTTGGATTCACTTGAATCTAACTCAATGATTCGAATTCGGATGTGTTAGTCATCTCATAATTGAATCTTAGAACTAATACTAACAATCTCCAATCAGCTCAAGTGTCAATCATTAAAATAATCTCATCCAATGGTTCATTATATTTTAGTCAAACTAAATTGAATCTATCTCCAAATCAATATATTTTTTGTGTGTAATCCAATAGGTTCTCGTAACATTGGCAATATCTCTAAAACTATTTTAGATAAATAAGCAATAAGTGGCATCTAGTAAGACATCATTGTTACCCATTGTTATCACAATAGAAGTATATTGGGTTCGTTATACTAGGAACAACACCAAGCTCTGTAATGAACTTCCTGATCCAAACAGCCTCTTTAGTTACAGCTGAAGTAACAATGTACTTAGCTTCTATTGTAGAATCAGCGATTGTGTCGTGCTTTGAACTCTTCCAGCTTACAGCACCACCATTTAAGCAAAATACATACTCTGACTACGATTTGTAATCATCCTTGCCAGTTTGGAAGCTAGCATCGGTGTAACCCTTTATATCAAGCTCTTCATCATCTCCAAAGATTAAGAAATAATTTTGAGTTCTTCTCAAGAACTTAAGAATATTTTTTACTGTTATCCAGTGACCTTCACCTAGATCTGACTGGTATATACTCGTCATGCTTAATGCATACAAGACATCTGGGCAAGTACAAAACATGGCGTATATGATAGACCCTATAGCAGATGCATAAGAAATCTGATCCATGCGGTCCCTTTCTTCCTTAAAAGAAGGGCATTGAGTCTTCGAAAGACTGACACTATGTGACATTGGCAGGAATCCCTTATTGGAATGATGTATGACAAAACATTTAAGTACTTTGTCAATATATGTACTCCGACTTAGACCAAGCAATCTCTTAGATCTATCTCTATAGATCTTGATGCCTAAAATGTAGGTCGCTTTACCTAAGTTCTTCATTGAGAAACAATTCTCAAGCCAAGTCTTCACTGATTGAAGAGTAGGGATATCATTTCCAATGAGAAGCATGTCATCTATATACAATATAAGAAAGATGACTGTGCTCCCACACTAACCTTCTTGTAGACACAAGGTTCATCTTCATTCTTGATGAAACCAAACGCTTTGATCGCATCATCAAATCGAAGATTCTAGCTTCTAGAAGCTTTCTTTAATCCATATATGGATCATCGCAACTTACATACCTTTCCAGCATGCTCTGGATCTACAAACCCCTCAGGTTGTGTCATGTACACATCCTCGAGTAGATTTTCATTAAGAAATACGATTTTGACATCCATCTGCTAGATCTCATAATCATAGTAAGCTACAATAGCAAGCATGATCTGAATAGACTTAAGCATCGTAACTGGTGAAAATGTTTCATCATAATTTATACCATGAATCTGCTTGAATCCTTTAGCCACCAATCTACCTTTATAGGTATGCAAAAGACCATCCATGTCAGTCTTCAGTTTGAAGACCCACTTACACCCAATGAGTTTGATCCCTTCAGGTGGATCAACCAAAGTCAATACTTGGTTAGTGTACATAGATTTCATTTTAAATCTCATGGCATCTAGCCATTTCTCAGAATCTGAGCCCTGTATGGCTTCCTGATAAGATGTAAGCTCAATGAGATCAACAAACACTACATCACCATGGTCAAACAAGAGAAAAGAATATCTCTTAGGTTAACGATGAATCCTATCAGATCTACGTAGAGCTTGTGCTATTTGAACAGATTGTTGCTCCACAACTTCATGAGGTGTAACAAAATCCTGATCGATAACATCTTGCGGTTCATGTTCAGTTTCCATCAAGGTGTCAGTGCTAGTTTATGTATCTTTAATTTTTTCAAAATCGACTTTACTCCCGCTAGTTTTTCTAGAAATAAATTCTCTTTCTAGAAAGACACCAGTTCTGGCAATAAACACTTTGCCTTGTCCATATTGTATATGGTGTCTTTATGACGACCTAAGATGGAGCGCGGTTAAGTGTGAAAGTGTCCGTCTCTAGAGCATTGTTGGTTGCTACTCGAAATATCGTACTGGTTCCCCTGTACAAAAATTTTGTACAAGTCCCGAACCTTTCCTAACAACCTATTGTGTTCTTTAGAAATTAAATTTGGAATCGCAAACAAAACATAACATTATTGATTCCAAATTCAACCTATCTGTTCTTAGAGGTTTAGAAATGGATCGCAAACGATGCTTAACATTATTGTAGGACCGTTAGGCCAGCTAGAAGGGGGGTCGAATAGCCCTGAAAAAATCTAAACGCAAACACCCTTCTCGAACTCTTAGACTGACACTTGTAAAATAATCAAAGCAATAAACTAAGATCAGAAAAAAAAACGAGGCACCAGGTTTTGACTTGGTTACAACCGGGGAGGTTGTTAATCCAAGAAAGATGATCGCACTAGAATTTCTCCTTCAGGCGGAGAAGCCTCTTACAAAGTTGAAGCGCACAACAGAAGCTAACTACAGAAAGCGTACAAGTGTTTGAAAGAAATGCGTGAGTTCTGAATTGATGAAAAGCTTCTGGACCAAGGGTATATTTATAGCCTTGGTCGGGGCGCCTAGAAGGGTTCCGGGCGCCCTGGGGAGATAAATTTTATCCCCCAACGTTCAGATCGAGTCAAAGCTCGATCTGGTCAATATTCAAGGTCCGGGCGCCCGGAAGGGTTCCGGGCACCCCGGAGGGCTCCAGGCGCCCCGGAGCCCAAAGTCAACAACCGTTGACTTTTTCGTCCGAGACTTCTTCTCTGGTTCAGTCCCGCCTTGGTCCAGTTCTTTCGCTCCGGATCCAGTCGCTTGGGTGATCTCAGCAATCCGGAAAAGGGCTCACCCGAACCTAACTTCCGGTCTTCTCGAGCGTGCTTCCCTCCGGCTTCTCGTCCCTCGGAATTGCCGCGTGTTTCCTTCTCGTCCGCCAGCGTACTCATCCGCAGTCTTCTTCCCTCGGTTGTCAACCTTCTCGCTAGCTGCGCGCTTCCTTCTCGTCCGCCGGTGTACTCTTCCGCAGCGCCTCGTCCCTCGGACGCACAGCGTGCCGTCCTTCTCGCTAGCTGCGTCTTCCGCTCGACTACCTGTGCTCCTAAGCTCCTGCACACTTAGACACAGGGTTAGAAACAACGCAGGACCTAACTTAACTTGTTGATCACACCAAAACAACTTTGGGGTTCCAACAATCTCCTCCTTTTTGGTGTGATCAACCCAAGTTAAGCTAGGGTCAAAACTTGACATAAAAGTAAAACAAGTTATTGCATTAATGTGCAACAAAATTAAATTTTGAAAAATTTCAATTTTCAATTTCTACCTCCCCCTAGACTTATACTAATTCTTCTCCCCCTTTGATCACAAAAAAATGGGGTTTAAAAAGAACTAAGGGTTAAAGACTTAGAAAATAATAAGATTCTTAAAAAAATTTCTAAAAGCTTTAAGTAGAAATTTTCAATTTCAAAATGGCTTTTAACTTAAAAAAAATGTCTTCTGAAAATATTTTTTTTTGTTTTTTTTAAACTTAAAAGATTGATTTTTGAGAATTTTTCTAAGTTAAAAAAAAATCCTAAGTAAAAATATTTTTGAGAATTTTTCTAAGTAAAATTTGACTTCGGCAAAAAGTATTTTTCTAAGTATAAAAAATATTTTGAAAAAAATGTTTAAAAAAAAATCTTTGAAAGCATTAATTAATTCTAATTTTAAATGCTTTGACAGAAAGTTAATTAAATATTTATTTCAATATTTTGGCTTCCAGGTCGTGACGAGGCACTAGGCCTTCTTGGTTATTGGAGCAACAATCACTTCCTTAGACAAAGCCTCATAGAGAAATTCATTGTTTAATTTTCTCACTGAAAAGCGCTAATTTTAATTTTAAAACTTAGACTAAGCAAGATTTAGGAACCCAATAAAGGTTCCAGCCTACTGGATTGATTAAAAATTTCTTAGGGACATATTTTTTAGAGATATTCTTAATTTGTCCCGGGTGATATCTATAATACCAATTTAAATTTTTAAATTTTCTAGAATTAGATGAGCATGCATGGTTTTTCAAATTATCTACTTGAATTTTCAAATCATTATTTTCAAATTTCAATTTTTCATTTTCAAATTTTGATTTATCTAATTCTTCTAAAGGGCAGGATTTAGCTAAAATTATTTTTAAATTTTTTATTTCTTTTTCTAATTTACAGCAGTCTTTAGTTAATAACTTAACAAATTTATAAAGTTTATCGGGAGGAAGTGAACGTACCTGACTTACCTTGTCGAGTTCGTTTTCCGTGTCTCCCCCTGAACTACTGCTTTCTTCTGACGAAGCTCCCCCTTCATCGATGCTCTTGATGCTCATTTCGGAAGAGCTTGACTCGCAGTCGTCGTCTTGATGACTTGCCATTAGAGCAAGTTCGGAGAATGCCTCGACTTCCGACTCCGACGACGTATCGTCCCACGTCGCCTTTAGGGCTTTTCGCTTTTGGATAGGCTTCTTACCCTTTTCCTTGTTCTTGTTCTTCAGCTTGGGGCAATTGTCCTTGACGTGCCCTTCTTCGTCGCAGTGGTAGCGGCGGATCATCCTTTTCTTCTTCCCCTGCGGACGATTAGTAGATCTGGATTTACAAAGCTTCTTGAATCTTCTTACCATCATTACCATTTCCTCGTCATCGAGAGAAGACTCCGACTCTGGTTCGTCTCTCGAAGCTTTGAGGGCGACGTTGTTCTTGGGCTCCTTCATTCCTGCACATCTTGACTCATGCACTTCAAAAGTAGAAAAAAATTCTTCTAACGAGATCTTTTCTAAATCTTTAGAAATATAAAAGGCATCTACTAGTGATGCCCATTTTGAATTTCTAGGAAATGAATTTAGTGCGTACCTTAGCGAATCTCGGTTACTTACTGTTTCTCTGAGATTCGACAGTCCGGTGATGATCTCTTTGATTCTCGAGTGTAGAAGTCGCAGGCTGGTGAGCTGATTTCGAAGCAGATCTCTTCTGGCGAGCTTGGCTTCGGACGTCCCTTCGTGCAGCTCGAGGAACTTTTCCCAAAGTTCCTTTGCCGAGTGGTAGTGTCCGATTCTGTTGACTTCTTGAGGTGGAAGAACGCTTAGCAGATGGTATTCTGCTTTGTCGTTCTCCACGAATTCAGCCTGCTCCTTTTTTGTCCATTGACATTTTTCCTTACCTTCTGGAGCTACAAAATCAGATTCCATTGTTAGAGTTAATTCAAAGTCTGTGGTAAAAAATACCTGCATCAGATTCTTCCACGTAGCGCAATCTCCTCCATATTTCGGCGGGTGGATGTTTGGTCCGGCCATTATCTTTGCTTCGATTGGCGGTTAGTCCTCCTGAAGCGTCTTGGCTTTGATACCACTTGTAGGACCGTTAGGCCGGCTAGAAGGGGGGGTTGAATAGCCCTGAAAAAATCTAAACGCAAACACCCTTCTCGAACTCTTAGACTGACACTTGTAAAATAATCAAAGCAATAAACTAAGATCAGAAAAGAAAACGAGGCACCAGGTTTTGACTTGGTTACAACCGGGGAGGTTGTTAATCCAAGAAAGATGATCGCACTAGAATTTCTCCTTCAGGCGGAGAAGTCTCTTACAAAGTTGAAGCGCACAACAGAAGCTAACTACAGAAAGCGTACAAGTGTTTGAAAGAAATGCGTGAGTTCTGAATTGATGAAAAGCTTCTGGACCAATACTATATTTATAGCCTTGGTCAGGGCGCCTGGAAGGGTTTCGGGCACCCTGGGGGGGATAAATTTTATCCCCCAACGTTCAGATCGAATCAAAGCTCGATCTGGTCAATATTCAAGGTCCGGGCGCTCGGAAGGGTTCCGGGCGCCCCGGACTGCTCCGGGCGCCCCGGAGCCCAAAGTCAATAGCCGTTGACCTTTTCGTCCGGGACTTCTTCTCTGGTTCAGTCCCGCCTCGGTCCGGTTCTTCCGCTCCGGATCCGGTCGCTTGGGTGATCTCGGCAATCCGGAAAAGGGCTCACCCGAACCCAACTTCCGGTCTTCTCGAGCGTGCTTCCCTCCGGCTTCTCGTCCCTCGGAATTGCCGCGTGTTTCCTTCTCGTCCGCCAGCGTACTCATCTGCAGTCTTCGTCCCTCGGCCTTCGACCTTCTCGCTAGCTGCGTCTCTTGCTCCCCGAGCAATCTTCCGCTCCGGCTTTCGTCCCTCGGAACCACCGCACGCTTCCTTCTCGTCCGCCGGTGTACTCTTTCGCAGCGCCTCGTCTCTCGGACGCACAACGTGTCGTCCTTCTCGCTAGCTGCGTCTTCCGCTCGACTACCTGTGCTCCTAAGCTCCTGCACACTTAGACACAGGGTTAGAAACAATGCAGGACCTAACTTAACTTGTTGATCACACCAAAACAACCTTGGGGTTCCAACAATTATTAATCCAAATCAACCCATGTTACAAATTTGATTAAATATTTATTTCAAAGATCAGCTTCCAGGTTAAACATGGTGAGACACTAGGCCTTCTTGGGTATGGGATCATCCACCACTTCCTAGACAAAGCTTTTCAACGAAATTTAATATTTAATCTCCTTATAGTAACCCTAGGTTTAACCATTAAGAACAATCGAATCACAAGATCGAAAAATAAAAGACACACAAAATCAAAACATAAATTTGATAGCCTAGAATCGTTAGCCTCTTGTGTTTGGTATTTCAAGATCTAAACAAAAAGAATAAACTAGTTATGATGTGAAAACTAATAACTAGTTATACCTTTTGTAGCTTATAGACCTCACGATCTTCTATCATATTCCTCTTCTTATCTCGGACATCATGTGGGCGACAATCTACCAAGATGAGAATCCACCCAAGCCTCCTTCTTCCCCTTGCAAGTTTCGGCCACCAACAATCTCCTTGAGATGAAGAACTTCAGCCACCAACCAAACTCCAAACGATGTTAAGAAACAAAGTCTCCTTTCTCTACTTCTTCTCCAAGCTAAATCCGACCACCAAAATCTCCTCAAGAATTGATGTTGTCGGTCACCAAAGAAGAAGAAAAGGAGGAGAAGAAGGATGAGGGTTGGCCACCACCAAGGAAGAGATGAGAGGAATAATAGATGTGCTGTTGTAAGGTGAGGCACCTCTGTTGGGACCGATGTGCCCACTAGAGGGGGGGGGGGGTAAATAGCGTTTCGTCGCGCTTGCATCGTCTTGATGATATGCAGTGGAAAGAAAGACACAACAAACCAAAACGCTAACATCTAGGATTTACTTGGTATCCACCTCAAGAAGAAGTGACTAATCCAAGGATCCACACACGACACGCTATCTCCACTAAGAACAACTCCTTCTCGGTCGCAGCTGGAGGCGGAGAAGCCTCGTACAAATCCACACACAACAACACAACTCACACAAGAAGAAAATAAAAGATATAACTACAATACACCCTTCTTCTTGCTTACTTATTACTTATTGTTACCTCTTGAACCTTAGGAATGCACCCCAAGCGCCTTCAAGAACTGGCGGTCAATACTGGAGACTATCGATGAAAATCGCAGAGAAATCGCAGGAGAAGATCACAAAAATCTGGCGAAGAAAACGCTCCGCCCAGGCTATATACAGTGCCTCCAATCGATTGAAATCAACCCCAATCGATTTTCACGTCAGCACAACTCCATCGTAGCCATCTATCATCTGCATCCTACACAACGGTCACTTCCCAATCGATCGACCGATCGATTGGGACTGCCTGAATCGATCGACCGATCGATTGGCAGCTCCCAATCGATCGCCCGATCGATTGAAAAAGTCTCTGTGCTCGTGATTTCATATCCCAATCGATTGGCTGATTGATTGAACCTTCCCACAATTGCAGCACAGTCCAAATCGATCGATCGATCGATTTGGACCCTGTTCAATCGATCGTCCGATCAATTGAACACTTTGAACTTGACTCAAACTCAAGTCCAAAGTCCCAAGCCCAACTTCCGGTCAATCGTGACCTGTTGGGTCTCCATGCCTAGCATTTGGCCACACCCGACCAACCTCAAACTAGCCTTCTAGCCTTCTAGCCTCCTCCATCAGCCTTGCGTCCTTCGGATATTTCTCCATCCTTCACGCCTTGCCTTCAGGAGCTTCCTTTGGCCTCATCCTAGTTGTTGGGTCTTCCTTTCCAAGACATACCAGGACTTACCTTGCCAAGACCACATGCTTGGACTTTCCAATTGCCTGGCTCCTCACCAGGACTTTCTCCTTTGCTAAGATCACACTTGGACTTTCCAACTGCCTGGCTCCTCACCAGGACTTTCTCCTTTGCCAAGATCGCACTTGGACTTTCCAACTGCCTGGTTCCTCACCAAGACTTTCTCCTACCTAGCTCCTCACTAAGACTTTCCCGTTGCCTAGCTCCTCACACTACAAGAAATTTTAGATTTAACCACACCTAATAGACAACAGTTTTTTGAGAAACTGTTGTCTTTTTGCCATTTAACAACGATTTTATTGAAAACCGTTGTTGTTCACCATAATTTTTTTAAATGACAACGATTTTTAAAAAACTGTTGTCTAATGTATGTCAAATACAATAATTTTTAAAAAACTGTTGTCTAATGTATGTCAAAGACAACGGTTTTAAAAAACTATTGTCTTTTAGCGTTGCTTACATGATAATATACAACATTTTTATTAAACTGTTGTCTATTGAATGTTGTTGAATCCCAAAAAAATAATAGTTTTTTTTAACTTCACGAAAAAAAAATCACGAACAAAAACCTAAAACCCATTTCTCCGGGACTCTTCCACGAACAAAAACCTAGCTCTGACTCCTCCTTCGCGACTCCTCTATGAAAGACGCTCCTCGTTGCTCTCGCTACTTTGCTCGTAAAGTGTCGGTGCATTGATAAGAAATTTGAGATTCAACCACACTCAATAGACAATAGTTTTTCAAAAAATTATTGTCTTATTTCATTTAACAATGGTTTTATTGAAAACTATTATTGTTGGCGTATTTTAAGGGGATCAATTATAGATTTGGGGAAAAAAATCTGTTTGGAATAACCACTGAATGGGAGTTGATAGAGAAGCTAACTTAGGGTTTAATCAATTTAAAACCTAAGTATATAATAATTGTATCGTGCCCTTTTTATTTCCTTCCCGAGTTTCCCTTTCCCTAATTTCGCGCTGCCCTCACCCACTAGCCCGAGCGCCGCGCAGCCTTAATCTCACGATCAAAGAGTCTTGTTGTTTGCGTGAGGCTAGGTCACCACGGCCGATTCCCCTTTCCCCTCCTTCCCAACCCGACGCTGATCCTCGCCGCCTATCGACGCCGTGATACTTCTTCTCCCCGCATACATAACCACCAGCCAAGAGTTACTTGACGCCGGCTGAAGCCTCATTGAGTCGTGCCTTGCTCCGATCAACGCCATAGCTGCCGTCGCCAAGCCCTAACTCTTCCCCAACGCCGGAGCCACGAGGTAATCGATCGCGCTAGCACCAAGCGTCCACCGCCGGCTAAGGCTCTTCTCCACTGATCACTGGAGTCCATCCGGAGATTTCTCTTCTCCTAGAGTCGTCGACCCCGCATTGGTGGATCTCCGGTTAAGAGGGGTTTGAACCCTAGATCTAACCTCCTGCGGCGCCTCTCTACACATCGCAACTTCGACGATCGAACCAGGTTTGCTCTAACCGATCTTTACTCTAGTGTTGGCATTGCCCTATTCCTCTATCCCAGCTCACCGCCACAATAACCTCCCGAGCCCTCCGAGAGAGATATCAGATATGGTTCGAGGGTAAGTTTTTTTAGTGCTAGATTTGTGTGGACTTTATTGTATACGTTGTTTGGGATGTTGAGTTTGGTTGTGTGATCGTTTATTACATATCCGTCCGGCCAAAAAACATATTGCTCCCTCTAATAAATTGTTAAGATTTCAGTCAGACTACTTATTTTTTTCAAGTAAAACTGGAGTCGTGCAAACTGTTTCTGCACAAGCTTTGAATCGAAATTTATGCCTTGAATATATTAGAAATTTCTCATTGACCTGCAGGTTGTACCTTAATAAAAGCATTACTATAATCAATAGATCATTATTTAACAATTTACAGGTTTTGGCTTAATCTTGTGGCGATATATGCCTTTAACCTTTGGGTATATGTTAGTTTTAACTGGTATTTCTTCATTTTCATGACAGGGTATTGCAGGACGTCCCTATTCTTGTCATGGTCAGCATGCTTGCCTATTTCTGCTTCCTGGAGCAACTCTTAGTAAGATTATTCAACTTTCAAATAAAATTTGTATTATTATTATTTTTTTATTTTTTAATGATTTCCAACACACTTGTTCAATTTAGTCTCATGAGTTTACATTTACTTTCAACTAAAACTTTATTCTAACAGGTTAGTGAATTGGGTCCCCATGCTCTTGCCGTATCTTTTCCATTTGCTTGTGTTCTAGGTCTTCTCGCATCCATGATAGCTTCAACGATGGGTAATTCATCTTTCTCTTCCTATGGTTTTGCAATTTCAGGTTCTTCCAATATTTTCTATTAGCTTTCATATATTCAGTATCCATTTTTTTTATCATACAACAAACCTTAATAGCATTGTGTGTGATTGCCACATTGTTGTACTGAATCTGTGTTTTTTACAATGCTTTATGTCAAACCATGAATTTGAGTGTTTTATTTACAGTGAGCCAGAGCTACATTTGGGCCTATGCATCGTTCCAATTTGCACTTGTGATCCTCTTTGCTCATGTTTTCTATAGTGTGGTAAGGTGATGCGATTCGTCAGATGGATTTGGTAGCCCAAATTTTTTGTTTAATTTTTAATATAGAAGTTGAAAATCCCCTTGTTGATTCTGCAGCTAGGAGTAAGCCCTGTGTTCTCCATTTTACTTTCCTCATTTACTGGGTTTGGTATTTCAATCAGTATGAACTCTTTGCTCATTGAGTATTTAAGATGGAGGGCTAGGAGAACTTTGCGCTCGGTCCAACTTAATCAGAGTCAGCAGCAGAATGAAGCCAGAAACCTTGCTGGAGTTGAAGATGGAGATGACACAAGGCAGCAAGACTTGGAGAACCAGATTCAAGATCCTAACCCTTTGCAACATGGACAAAATCATTCGTAAAGACTTTGAGGTATGATCTACCAACTTGATGCAAGAGATCAAATTTTGTGCGCCTTATATTGATTGATGTTTTTATTGATGGTTGCGATAGATAGACTTGAACACTGAGTAGCAATATGATTTCCTACTGCAGCAGCAATATAAATCTTAATGTTTTCTTCCTACTATACAATCAAATAAAAACATATTTATGTTGTTTCAGGTAATTACTGCAGTCATTCCTACTATAGTTGGTGAAAACCTTAACGTGTTCATGACTTTAAGAGCCACCATATTGTTTCAAGAGGTTACCATTTATGTTACATAGATAATGCTTTTTGCACTTCTGTTAGATGACTAGATCAAATGGTTTTTATGGTTATGTAACATTTATGCAGTGCAATTAGATTCACGCGTACAGTTTAGTTTCTAATTTGTAATATATATCTTTATTCGAATAGGTGTCCTCAAGAGTACTGGGAAGAATGCCAACAAGACAAAAAAAATGGAGAGACTTTAACAAATTAAGGAGCATTAGGAGTTGCAGTCCCTCCTCTTCACCGACATCTAAGTAGAAAATCTCGTGTTATATTGTTCTACCTTTGTTTTAATAGTGTTATCATTTTGTTGGTTGCTTATGAAATTTCTTCAGAATGTTATAGATATTATTTTTGAATGTTAGAAAATTGTATATTAAATTTTATTTTGAAATTTAGTATTTTGAATGATTTATAATATTGGAAAATTGTGTATTAATTTTTTTTATTTTTTATCTAAAAAAAGACAATGATTTTTCACCGTTGTCATAGATAGTTTAAAACTGTTGTTGAAGACTCTGCTATTAAAGGTAGACGCTTAAAGACAACGGTGAAAAACTGTTGTCTTTGAAGGAAAAGACAACAGTTTTTCACCGTTGTAAAAATGTTGTCTTTGCCTTCAAAGACAATGGTTAAAAACTGTTATCTTTGGGCACCCTTTTTAACAACACGACATTTAACAACTGTTCTAAAGGGGTTACGACAACGGTGAAAAACCGTTATTGTTAGGCTTTTTTCTTGTAGTGTCACCAGGACTTTCCAAATGCCTAACATCCAGTTAGGACTTTCCCAGTCAAGTCTCCTGTCAACCTTGACCTACTTGACTTATATTCTCATCAACTTGGTCAACCCTTTGACCATCTCCATAACTGGACGATTGCTCCAGCAATCTCCTTATATTGTCAAACATCAAAACTCAAATCCTGACTCAACCCAAGCTTAGTCAAACTGGTCAACTTTGACCTAAGGAAATTGCCCCAACAATCTCTCCCTTTTTGATGTTTGACAATACCTCTAAGTTAGGCTAAATCCCATAGCCTTAACCTCTTCTTTATCATAAGGCTAGATTCCATAGCATTAACCTCTTCTTTATCACAAGGCTAAATCTCATAGCCTTAACCTCTTCTTTATCACAAGGCTAAATCTCATAGCCTTAACCTCTTTATGATAAGGCATGAATGAAGGTTTCCTTCATTCTCTCCCTTTCCTAGAGGGAAAACTCCCCCTGCTTGGGATGAATGCCTAACTTAACCTTCCATTCTCCCCCTTTGTCACACATCAAAAACTGAAAATAACTCTTCCCCATAAGAGTTAACTCTACATTGTTTAAAACCTCATATGTTGTTAACAACCCCATAATGAAGATCTCATATTCTTCATTGCCGCCAAAGCTCCCCCTTAAGCTCTACTTCACTTCATAATGCTCATCCTAGAGCATGCATCAACTTCCCAATGAAACTCTCATTCATTGTATTCAATGCTCCCCCTTGAGCAATAATCTTCTTCTCAATGCTTATCCAAGAGCAATTTTCACTTTACCAATGAAGGTCTGATCCCTTTCATTAATCCAATGCTCCCCTTAAGCAGTAACCTACTCCACAATGCTCATCCGAGAGCATTTATCATCCTAGAAATGAAGATAACTAATCTTCCATTGTTCCCCAATACTCAACCCTGAGTATTATCCATCACGAAGGTTTAACCCCCTTCCAAGGTCCTTGAAAGTAAATTTTCATGCATTCAAGGAGTAACTCCCCCTGAAAACATGGTCAAACTTCTATCATTGCACCAACAATGACTTGGAGTTCCTAAACAGTTAGGAAAACCAAAACTTGAAGTTTTGAGGTTCAAAATTCAATAATGAGACTAAACCCCAACCTAAACTTTACCTAAGTCTACCTTAACCAATCCATACTTGCTTTCATCATGAAAACTCCCCCTAAATGTATACAAGTGTATTCCAAAGGGTTAGGAATGATTATTGGAACTTGAAGTGGCTTAAAGTGCTGAAATCAGGCTTTTTAGGCCAAAATCAGACTTCCCAATCGATTGAAGTTGAGACTCAATCGATTGAAACTACTTCAATCGATCCATTGATCGATTCCGTAAGCTTCTGCTTGCAGAAATTCCCTCTGAATTGATCGACTGATCGATCCAGCCTGGGTCAATTGATCGGCTGATCAATCCATTGACCGGCTGATCAATCCATTGACCCTTTGTTCATGGGAATTGGCTTCCCAATTGATCGACTGATCGATTAAAACCATCCCAATTGATCGGCTGATCGATTGGGTTTCTGATTTTCTGAAATTTAGTTTCAGTGAAATTCAGAAACTCCCCAAAAATTCTACAAAATTACAAAAATCGTGAAAATTCATGTAGATACTCTTTAGGATATACTCTATCAAGGAAAAATAGTTTTCTATGAAAATACTTTTTATTTTCAAAGATTGACACAAATTTGAAAACTCTTGAAAACTTCAATGTTTTCTCCTAGTTTGTATCTAACTTTTCAATGATGAATACTATCAAAAAAATAGTTTTCACCAAGGTTTTCAAAAGAATTTTAAAAATATTTTAAAAATCAATATCCAACTATATTCTTTGGGCTCAATGCACATGACTTGTACATTAGCTTTTCCAATGATTGGAAAACACATAACTATGTGTTTTGATGAACCTAAAACACAACAAGATGCACTAAATAAACATCTTGAGTTTTGTTCACTATCCTAACATCTCACTTATATCTAATGTGTACTAAAACACATACAAGGCACCTTATGGTTCTTTGTGAGATGTATATTTATTTTTGCCCTAAACTAAGGGATCATGCATAACTATCTAGGCATTATGAAACTTGTGATCATCCACCTAGGATGTCACTTGGTGTCATCCCACTTGTTGAGATATTTACCATTCATGATAAATGCCTTTTATCCTTAATTACAAGGAAATTAACATAATTCATGATGTTACATGGCATACATCAAAATGAGTAATTTTCAAAACGAAAAGCAAGCGATAGCTACATGATGTATGTATGACATGACATGGTATTTTTGTATTTTTCATAATAGAAATGAATGCGACACATGATGTCATGACATATGATAGGCAATTAATCAAGTCATTTTTAGCATAAGTAAAATATACCTAGATAATCTATCTAAGTATCCTTAATTCTTAGCTAAACCTTAAAATTAACCTAGATTGCTTATTTCTTAAGGAAATGTCAAAACCCAACTTGACATTTCTTCTATCCTTTTTATTTGTGCCAATTAACATTAAGCACATTCCTCAAATTTTGGCATATTTATCCTTCCAAAAGAGTAATCACCTTATATTTTAAGCCCAAATTTGCCCTTGACTCCCTAAGAACATACCAAAATCCCAACTTGGTAGTTCATATGATTCTCCAAATTGTGCCAATTTAATTCAAACATAATTCCTTAAGATTTGGCGCATGTTACTCTTTCCAAGAGTGACAATTTGGATTAAGGTTTACATTTCCCTTAATTCCATAAGAAAATGTCAAATTCCAAATTTGGCATTACTTTTGCTTCTCTCAAGTGTGTCAATTTAAATTAGATTCAACTTCTCAAATTTTGACACATTTTACTCTTTCAAAGAGTAACACTTATAATCATTCTCATTTTTAAAGATTAACAATAACCTTGAAAATGCTCTCAAGTGGCAACTTTACCAAGGTTGGGTTAACTACCTTTCTAATTGAAGTTGACACTCTCTAAACCCATCTAGGGTGTAGAGAATATGCTCCTAGGAACCCAAAACCTATTGGTACTCCTTGAATGCTCTAGGTACTCACTAGGGATGACTTCCCTAGATACCTTCCTAAGGACCTTTTTAGAATTCTTAGAAGCCTTGGTCACCTCTACTAGGTCACTTCTAGGAATAACTTCCCTTGTAACCTTCTTTATGACTTTATTAGGCTTTTTTGGAGCCTTAGTCACCTTTACTAGATCAACTTTAGGGATGCCCTCCCTTGCGACCTTCTTTGTGACTTTGTTAGACTTCTTAGAAGTCTTAGTCACATTGGTCTTGTCAAAAGTACTCTTAGGGATTCCTTCCCTAGTATCTTTGACTTGACCTCTACACCTAGGGTTGGCCCCATAGCTATATGGAACCCTATGAAAGGAAGTCACATCTTTCTTGGCTTTAGGTTTGTATCCCAAACCCCTATAGCCATTGGATGGCTCTTGTCTAACTTTTCCTAGGTTATGCTCATTTTAACCCCTAAGCATGTTTTCCATTCTTGCTAAGGTCCTTTCTAAATTATCAAGTCTTGTCCTCAAGACTTGGTTTTCACTCCATAAATCCCTAGATTTTGGTTTTTCATTGAATCCTTGAGCATTTCTATTTTTAGGCATATATCTAAAGTCCTTGGTGTTATTGCCTAAGTTGTTATTTACCTTCCTAAACTTAGGTGTGGTAAATCTAGCATGAGGAGGAATATATTTATCCTTAAGGCTATCATGCCTCCTATTCTTATGATAAATATTATTAAGATGATAATAATTATTTCTAGCATGCTTTTTATCATGTGTCAAAGGAATGGATTCATTAAATGATACCTTGCTTTTTACCTTGGAAGCTCCCCCTAGACTTGTGCTTTCTCCTTTGACTTTGGTTATTTTCTTCCCCTTTGGACATTGGCTTCGATAATGTCCATTTTGGTTGCACAAGAAACACACAATGTGTTCCTTTCTCTTCTTTGTTGTGGGGATTGTCTCCTTGGGCTTCTCCTTGCCCTTGGGTACTACTTGGCTCTTCTTCTCGGCCAACTTAGGACACTTGCTCTTGTAGTGTCCATGCTCCCTACACTCAAAGCAAATGATATGATTTTTATTTTTTACAATTAAAGTTTCTATACCTTTGCTTGTAGGGATGATGCTTGATTGTCCATTTGATGTAGCTTGAATTGTGGAGGTTGCATCATCTTCTTCTTCTCCTCCTCTTAAGGGTGTGGGTGCTTCCACCTCTTCAACTCTTGAGAATGTGGATACTTCCACCTCTTCCTCTCTTGAAGATGTAGAAGATCTCTCATCTTCTTCCTTCTCTTCCTCTTCCTTCTTCTCCTCGAATGTTGACCTTATGTCAACATCGGATTGGTCCTTCTCTTCTTGGACCAATGAGCCCTTCTTCTTAGGCTCATCCACTCCTTGAAATTGAGTGGGGTTCTCATGATAGGAAATGACCTTTTTCCAAAGATCACTTGTACTCGTGCATTCACCTATACTCAAAATTATGTTAGAGGGTAATAGATTTAACAAAGATTTTGTTACCTCCTTATCCGCCTCCGCTTGCTCCCTTTGTTCCTTGGTCCAATGTCGAGGTTGGAGGCGCTTACCCTTCTTGTCTGTTGGAGCTTCAAATGGATCCTCCAAAATAACCCATTGGTTCCAATCCATTTGGAACCATGTCTCCAACCGAGTTCTCCAAAAATTGAAGTCCTCTTTGTCATACAGGGGTGGAATCCGGATGTCCCATCCGAGCGGTCCTTCGGACTCCATCTTCTTCCTCTAGCTTCTTGCTCTCTTGGCGGTTAGTCCGTAGAAGAGCGACCTTACTCTGATACCAATTGTTGGGACCGATGTGCCCGCTAGAGAAGGGGTGAATAGCATTTTGTCGCGCTTGTGTCATCTTGATGATATGTAGCAGAAAGAAAGACACAACAAACCAAAACACTAACATCTAGGATTTACTTGGTATCCACCTCAAGAAGAGGTGACTAATCCAAGGATCTACATACGATACGCTATCTCCACTAAGAATAACTCCTTCTCGATCACAGCCGGAGGCGGAGAAGCCTCGTAAAAAACACACACAATAGCACAACTCACACAAGAAGAAAATACAAGATATAACTACAATACACCCTTCTTCTTGCTTACTTGTTGCTTGTTGTTGCCTCTTGAACCTTGGAAATGTACCCCAAGCGCCTTCAAGAACTGGCAGTGAATGCTGGAGACTGTCGCTGAAAATCATAGAGAAATCGCAGGAGAAGGTCGCAAAAATCTAGCGAAGAAAATGCTCCGCCCAGGCTATATACAGTGCCTCCAATCGATTGAAATCAACCCCAATCGATTGCCACATCAGCACCGCTCCATCGCAGCTGTCCATCATCTGCATCCTGCACAACGGTCACTTCCTAATCGATCGACCGATCGATTGGGACTACTTGAATCAATCGCTCGATCGATTCAGCGCCTTTCTGTGCTCTCGCGTCTGCGTGAGAGCTTTTGCTGCCCAATCGATCTCCCGATCGATTGGGAAAGTCTCTGTGCTCGCGATTTCATATCCCAATCGATCGGCCGATTGATTGGGCCTTCCCACAATCGTAGCACAGTCTAAATCGATCGACCGATTGATTTGGACCGTGTTCAATCGATCGCCCGATCGATTGAACACCTGAACTTGACTCAAACTCAAGTCCAAAGTCCCAAACTCAACTTTCGGTCAACCGTGACCTGTTGGGTCTCCATGCCTAGCATTTGGCCACACCCGACCAACCTCGAACTAGCCTCCTCCATCATCCTTGCGTCCCTCAGATATTTCCCCATCCTTCACGCCTTGCCTTCAGGAGCTTCCTTCGGCCTCATCCTAGTTGTCGAGTCTTCCTTTCCAAGTCATACCAGGACTTACCTTGCCAAGACCACATGCTTGGACATTCCAATTGCCTGGCTCCTCACCAGGACTTTCTCCTTTGCCAAGATCACACTTGGACTTTCCAACTGCCTGGCTCCTCACCAGGACTTTCTCCTGCCTAGCTCCTCACTAGGACTTTCTCGTTGCCTGGCTCCTCACCAGGACTTTCTCCTGCCTAGCTCCTCACTAGGACTTTCTCGTTGCCTGGCTCCTCACCAGGACTTTCTCCTTTGCCAAGATCACACTTGGACTTTCCAACTGCCTGGTTCCTCACTAGGACTTTCTCCTGCCTAGCTCCTCACTAGGACTTTCCCGTTGCCTGGCTCCTCACCAAGACTTTCCAAATGTCTAGCATCCAGTTAGGACTTTTCCAATCAAGTCTCCTGTCAACCTTGACTTACTTGACTTGTATTCTCATCAACCTGGTCAACCCTTTGACTATCTCCATAACCGAACGATTGCTCCAGCAATCTCCTTATATTATCAAACATCAAACTCAAATCCTAACTCAAGCTTGACTCAACCCAAGATTAGTCAAACTGGTCAACTTTGACCTAGGGAAATTGCCCCCAACAACCTCTACCATCTCTTTTATATTCCTTGGTCTTAGCAAATAAGGAAAGTTTTTAGACATAATTAAAACTTCCTTATTTTCCTTGCCAATGACTAATAAGGAAAATTTAATTAAAATTTCCTCTTAATCCATCTTATGGTCGGCCCCTACAAGTCCTCCAAATAAGTTTTAAACATGAAATTAAAACTTCCTAATTTGTTTCTGGAAATTTTTAAAATAAAATTTTATCTTTTAAAATTTCCTTCATGGTTGGTTATAAAAGGAAACTTTTATAAATTAAAATCTCTCTATTAAAATATGTGGATGATTACAAAAAGGAAAATTTTCTCCAAAATTAAAATCTTCCTTTTAACTACAAATAAGAAAAGATATCAAACCTTTCTCTTAATCCTTTGTAGAAACTATAAAAGAAAAAATTTAATTTTAAAACTCTCTTTTAAATCATGACTTCCACATAAGAAAAGAAATTAAAATCCCTTTTATTTTTATCGTGGCCGACCACCTACTTGGGCTCCAAGCTAGGGTCGACCACCACTTGAACCCATCTCTCCTTGGTTTGGCCGACCCTATCTTGGGCTCCAAGCTAAGCTTGGCCGGCCACCTTAAGGTGGGTAAGAAGTTGGGTTTAGGTGGGTATAAGACTTTATAAATAAGAGGCTACGACAGGGACAGAGAGGAGGAATTGATTTTGGTCTCCCGATGAACTTGAGCTTCCCGTGTTCACCCCGAACACCCAACTCGAGTTCATCAATAATAGAACTACCGCACCAATCCTATATTACTATATGGGCTCCTTCTTATCATGAGTGTGTTATTATCCCTATGTTTAAGATATCGAATATCCACTAATTAAATGAGTTACTGACAACTCACTTAATTAATATCTAACTCCAAGAGTAGTACCACTCAACCTTATTATCATGTCGGACTAAGTCCACCTGCAGGGTTTACATGACAATCCTTATGAGCTCCTTTTGGGGACATCATCAACCTAGATTGTAGGACACAGTTTCTTTCTATAATCAATACACACTATAAATAATATTATTTCCCAACTTATCAGGTCTATTGATTTATCAAACTAAATCTCACCCACTGATAAATTAAAGAAATAAATATTAAATATATGCGCTTGTTATTATATCAGGATTAAGAGCATACACTTCTATAATAACAAATGTCTTGTTCTTTTATGCAGTCAGTATAAAAAGAAACTACCTTAAATGGTCCTGCTCAATACACTCAGAGTGTACTAGTGTAATTTTATAGTCAAGATAAACTAATACCAAATTACACTACGACTATTCCAATGGTTTGTTCCTATCCATCTTAGTCGTGAGCTACTATTTATAATTTATAAGGAACTGATAACATGATCTTCTTTGTGTGACACCACACACCATGTTATCTACAATATAAATTAATTAAACAACTACACTTAGCATATAAATGTAGACATTTGACCAATGTGATTCTTTATTTCAAAGTAAATGTTTACAAAAGCTAGGCTTTTAGTATGCACTCTAACAAGCATGTCTCCAGAAGAAAGTAGGAAGATCTGTTTGACTTATAATTGATCGTACCACATCTAATAAAGTACAATTTCTCCTTTCTGATATACTATTCTATTGTGGTGTTCTAAGTGGAGTAAGTTGAGATATGATCCTACACTCTACCAGATGGTCATGAAACTCTTGGCTAAGGTATTCACCACCTCGATTTGATTGAATCATCTTAATACTCTTTTCAAGTTAGTTTTGTACTTCATTCTTGAATTCTTTAAACTTTTTAAAGGATTCTAACTTGTGTCTTATCAAATGCATGTAGCCGTACTTAGGGCTGTAAACGAGTAGAGCCGAGCTCGAGCCAGCCTCGGCTTGAGCTTGACTCAACTCATTTTATGCTAGCTCGGCTCGAGCTTGAGCTCGATCGAGCTTGTAAATTTGAGCTCGAGCTCGGCTCGATCATTTAATTCAAGGCTCGAGATCGACTCGAAAAGCTCGAATTAAAAGCAAGCTTTTGAGCAGCTTTTAAGCTCGAGCTCGAGCTCGAGCCAATCATAACTTGAGCTAAGTTTGCTGTAATTTTAAAAACTTGATCAAATTCACCCATAAAACTGATCAAAATATAATTATCTATCTTTCTAATAAAAAAGTTAAATTAATGAACATCAAAATATAATTATTCTCAAACTTCATCCCAACATAATTTACACAAAATCCAAAAACATAATATTCCAAAATCCAAACCTGCTCAAAATATCAAATTTCTGCAACGTATCTATCTTCATCCATAAAATTGATCAAAATACAATTATCTGTTTCTCCAATAAAAGAGTCAAATTACTGAACATCAAAACATAACCCAACATAATTTACAATTTTACACCAAATTCAAAAACATGATATTCCAAAATCTAAACCTGCTCAAAATATCAAATTTCTGCAATGTTCAGTATCTGTCTTCATCCATAAAATTGATCAAAATACAATTATCTGTTTCTCCAATAAAAAAGTCAAATTACTGAACATCAAAACATAATGACACAACATAATTTACACCAAATCTAATAACATGATATTCCAAAATCCAAACTACTTAGCTGCTCAAAATATCAAATTTCTACAACGTTCAGTATCTTCCTTCATCTCAAATTCTCAGTCATATCACTTGTACTATTATATGAATTGATATTAAGCTTAACTATAATAGCATAATAATCAAACCAGAAACACATGTCAAACAAAAAACTAAAATTTAACTTACTTTAAGAGGTAGATACTGGAAGAAAAATTTTCTGGTAAGTTTTCTCTTTCTGAAAAAGAAAAATTCAAATAAATAGATGATTAAATTTAGTTTGTAACTTAGAAAACTAATAATGAAATTTAACTTACTTTAGTCTTTTTCTTCAGTCCATGTATCTTTTGAAGCCAATCATCCTAACATAGAAGAGCCTGCACTATGTCCGGAGAGAGTAATGAACGATAAGAATAAATAACTCTCGTCCCTGCACTAAATGTTGCTTCTGAAGCCACTGAACTCACTGGGATAGCTAAAATATCAACTGCCATCTTTGACAATATTGGATATTGCATTCTATTCATCTTCCACCATTCTAAACATGAAAAAAATTTAGGAATCTCATTCCTCTTAAGATGACCCTTTTCAAGATAATCTACCAATTCAGATCTCTTAGTCTCCGAAGTTTCAACTTTTGCACAATAGTCATCAAAATCATCCCAACTATACATAGAACTTTGTTGATTTCTTTTAACACTTGAAGAAGCAAAACTCTCAGACTCAGATGGATGAGGCGCTCCTTTATTAGTTTCTTCAACAACATACTTTTCATAAAGAGAATTAATTATCTCCTTAACTTTTGAGATATGATTAGAGGCATCTAATTCAGAATAAAGCTTAGGGAAGCAAAACTCAACAACAAGCATTTTTTTAGTTGGATCTAACACAACAGCTATAGCCATCAATAGATTACAATCACCCCAATACTTGTCAAATTTTTCTTTCATTTTACTAGCCAGTTGCTTAAGAAACAAATCTTCATGTTGTGCATAAGTATCCAATGATGACTTTATTTTTTGAACTTCCAGAAGAAATAAATTTGAAGTAGGATACTCACTACCTGAAATGATGTGTGTGGCTGTCCAAAAAGCCTCCAACAGTGAGCAAATCTTTTGAGCTTTATTCCATTCTTCTTCTTGAGGGAAGCAACCATAAAAGTGATCACGTTCTTTGAACATTTGAAAAACTTCTTTGAACTTGAGTGCACAACTTAACATTTCAAATGTCGAGTTCCACCTAGTTTTGCAATCATGAATCAATTTTTTATCCTTCAACTGCAATTGTTGCACACACTCTGTAAATTGCATACGTCTTGCCTCTGAACGATTTACATATTCTACACTTTCCCTTATATTACTAATAATATCTTCAATCTCCTTCAACCCATCTTGAACGCACAAGTTCAAGATATGTGCACAACAATGAATATGAAATAAATTTCCTTCACATGCCAATGTTCTAGATCTTTGAATGGTATCTTTCATGTACCAAATGGCCAAATCATTACTTGAAGCATTATCAATAGTAATAGTGAAAACCTTGTTTTCAATACCCCACTCTTTCATGCACTTAAAAATGGCATCAGAAATTTGAAGATCTCCCCTTGGTGGTGGAATGTTAATGAAACTTAAAACTCTCTTTTGCAAATTCCAACAAGAATCAATCCAATGCCCAGTGACAACCATGTATTCAATTTTTTGAGTCTTCGACTTCCAATAATCTGTTGTCAAACTTATTTTATCAATGCACTCAAGACTTTTCTTCAACCTCTTTTTCTCAACCTCATAAATTTTCATACAATCTGCTTTGCATGTCGTCCTACTAATTTTTTGCCATTCAGGCATTCCACGCCTCATCATTAAATTGAACCCCTCTTCATCAAGAATGGTGAATGGATATTCATGCATCATAATCCAATGAGCAGTTGCCTCCCTCATTTGTTCCATGTCAAATTTTCCAGAATGCAAAGCAAGAATGAATGGTGAAGCTGAATCAGTGGGCAAAAAAGTCAACTTTGTTTATTGTTCAGCTTCTCGCAAATAAATTTTTCTCTTCACACAATGTAATCTATGCCTCAAAAGACTTGATGTGGGCCCTGATTTACCCAATGTAAAAAGGGATTGACAATGTTTACATTTAGCTTTCTTTGATCCATCCACTATGTCAAAATCATTCCACACTTCTGAAATTTTTTCCCTTTTCTTTGTTTTGAACCCCTCTTCCTCTTTTTCTTTAGCATTTTCTTGTGTTTTTTGACCAGCTATGATAATTTCCTTGTTGATCTCAAGATTAACTTCATTACTTTCAGCTATGACACTATTTATGGTAAGTGGAACAGATGACTCTTCTACAGACATAACTGATCTAGAGATAAATAATTATCAAATAAATTATAAAATGCTCAAACAATAATAAAAAGAGAAAATATTATTTACAAAGCAACATTCAAATCTTTAGTTTGTAGGAATCAAAAGAACACCATGTAAGTACTTGTGAGAAAAAAAAACAAGCTCCAAACTTCCAAGGTCAAATCTTTGAAATCCCCCCTAAAAAATTAAAGAAACAAACCACAGCAAATCAATTCATTACCACTTCCATATATTGTAAGCACACATAATTTATAGGTCATTCATATTACATAGACTAATAAAAACAAAATTGCAAAAGTATTAAAAATATGACTAACTTCAAACTGAGGTTATAGTGTTATACTATAAAAGGCTACGTAGAATATGAATAGAAATGAAGATCAAATATCCGAACAATTGGTTGTTATGAGGTAAAAATCAAAATTCGCTACATGAAACTGAAAAAAAAATAGTCAATGGTCCAAACATGAAACAGATGGGAGTATGGGTTATAAAACAAGTTAGTTATTAGTATGTCAATCTCTGTAATTAAAAAGAATTTCCTCACAGGATAAAATTCAGCAAACACTAAACAGTACAGTGAAAAATTACATAGCATCCTTTTAAAAATATAGTATGTTTCTTGGAGTGAAAAATACTTTGCTCTCTTTTGCATTTGAGAAAACCACAGTATAGAAGAAACTTCTCTAAAAAAAACATTTAAAAGATACAAGTAACCACATTTACAATTTACCTTGTCATCTTTCACCGCAATAACATGTGGTGTAAACCCAATTCCAGCAGCTCCTCTTATCTTAAAAGGATTTCTTCAAATACTAGATTATAATGTTATGTAGAAAACCAACCTTCAACCACAGAACCAAACTGATGTTCGTATAATCAAGCTGCGGGCAACAGGGAAGGGCGTAAGTGCTGAGGGCAACGTCTGACGATTGAGGACGATAAGGAAGAGGGTGAGGGCTGAGGGCAACGTCTAACGATTGAGGGAGATAAGGAAGGGGGTGAGGGTTGAGGGCGATGGGGAAGGGTGTGAGGGATGAGGGTTGAGGGCTGAGGGTGACGAGGATGGGGGTGAGAGCTGAGGGAAACGGCTGAGGATTGAGGGTGACGGCTAACCCTGCCTGAGGGTGATGGTGAGTAGGCAAGATAGCGACGGTTGAGTAGGCGGCGTTGATGGAGGGCGAGGATTGGCGACGACGGAGGGTGAGGGTGGCGAAGGGTGAGAGGATTTTTGGTTTGAGATTAGGGTTAGATTTAACTTGGATTTAGATTTTAGGAATATTACGTATTTTGATTTTAAAAATAAACTCTCAAAAATTACACCTTTACCCTAATATTTATCATTAATTACTTAATGACCTAAATTTATCAATATTTATATGAATAAATAAAAATATATTATACATATAATTGGGCTTGAAAAAGCTCGACGAGCCATCGAGCCAGTATTAGAGGAGCTCGGGCTCGGCTCGAATATTAAACGAGTCGGCTCAAGCTTAGCTCGAGCTCAGTCAAAATCAAGCTCAAGCTGAGCTTTGACCGAGCGGCTCACAAGCAGCTCACGACTGGCTTGACTCGTTTTCACCCCTAGTCGTACCTACTGAAATCATCAGTAAAGGTAATAAAGTAATGATAGCCTCCTCTAGTTGCTATTTTGAAAGGATCGCATACATCAGTATATATGAGCCCTAACAAGTCTTTAGCTCTTTCGCTATGTCCACTAAATGGAGTCTTTGTTATCTTTCCTTGAAGACAAGATTCATATACCTCATATGATTCAAAATCAAATGAGTCCGAAAGTCCATCCTTATGGAGTTGGGATATGCGACTCTCATTTATGTGACATAAGCGACAATGCCAGAGATTTGTTTGATTCAAATCATTAGACTTGAAACGTTTGATATTTATATTATAGATTGGGTTTTCAAAGTCTAGAGAATAGAGTCCATTTAGTAGAGGTGCACTACAATAAAACATGTCATTTAAATAAACAGAACAATATTTATCCTTTATTATAAATGAAAACCCTTTATTGTCTAAACAAGAAACATAGATGATGTTTTTAGCTAAAGTAGGCACATAACAACACTTTTCTAGTTCTAAAATAAGTCCAGTGGACAAAGATAAGGAATATGTTCCTACAGCGACAACAGCAACTCTTGCATCATTGCCTACTCGTAGGTCCACTTTATCCTTTGTTAGTGATCTACTATTTCTTAGCCCTTGCACATTAGTACAAATGCAAGATGTACACCCGGTATCTAATACCCATGAAGAAGAAATAGATAGATTAACTTCTATAACATATATACCTGAGGCAGAAGTCTCACTTCTCTTCCTTTTCAATTCCTCTAGGTACACCTTACCTCTTCTAGTGTCCGTCTCACCGCAGTAGAAGCAGGTTCCTTCCTTAGCAATCCCACCTTTAGGTTTCAATACACAAGTCTTTCCCTTGCCTTTGGCTTGGATCTTACTCTTACCTTTAGACTTCCACTTGCCTTTGCCCTTTGGTACCATCAAAATGGTACTAGGCTTTGCCTTCTTAAGGTTGAGTTCAGCAGTTCTCAACATGCTCAACATCTCAGGTAGTGATTGGTCAATTGCATTCATGTTGTAGTTCATGACAAATTGACTGTAGCTCTCAGACAATGACTGTGGGATTCTTGGCCTAGTGGGAATCCCAACCTTTGTAGATTCTCCACATACCTGATCATTTTGAGCACATAAGGCCCTACGAGACTTTCTTCTTGCATTATGCACTGAAACAGTGCCTTAGAGATCTCAAATCTCTCATGCCTTGCTTGTCCTTGATATAGTTGTCTAAGAGGTTCAACCATATCATAAGCATCCATGTTCTCATGTTGCTTCTAAAGCTCAGAGTTTATGGTAGTGAACATAAGGCATGATACATCTAATGCATCATCTTGATGCTTCTTATAATCATCCTTATCATCTCTAGTAGCAGTAGTGGGGGTGCTTTAGGAATGGGATGCTCTAGGATATACAATTTTCTTTCTTGCTTGAGAACTATTCTCATGTTTCTGTATCGATCTAGGAAGTTAGCTCCATTGAGCTTGTCCTTATCAAGGATAGATCGTAAAGAGAGAGTATTTGACATATTTGACGACATGGTGATCTACAATAATAAAATACAGAAATAAGTATCATATTTTGATCATTTAACTAGACCTTTAATTAAATGATTCTCCCACTGAATTATAAAGCTTAGTAGGAGCAAGTCATGGATATGGTTTTACCCACACTACTCGCTCCAAATCTAATCGCGATGGCATTCATGTGGGACAATATCCACGTTATACCTCATCTTGAGCTAGCTTTGGCTAATCGCCCAAGACTTAGTATAACTTAGGTAGGTAACATTTACCAATTACATCCTATGTAACTCTTGTATCATTCGGTGAATAAGACTATTTGCCCGTTTGCCCATCTTATGAAATCCACATTATAGCTTATCTTGAATTGGTTAATTGTGTCCCCAGGACGTAGCACAGCTGGGGGTGCATGGTTTTGTGGCCGAGAGGTCTAGGGTTCAATCCTCGGGGTGTCATTACTTGGGGTTAGCGTCCTGACCATGCGCTTTCAGCTGTGTACCTGCATTTACCTCCCTCCATATCCGTGGGACCGGCTTTAGGGGGGTCGCTGATGTGGCGGTTCCATATTTTTTGAATTAGCTAATCACCCAAGACTAGTATAATTTGAATTTCATCATATAGGATATACCTCTAAGTTCTTAATCCAATTGATATAACTTAGTTAAGTCACACCAAAGTTTAATAGTCGGATATTACAATTATCCTATCGCACTCTAGCAAGATAAATCGAGTCACTTTGCTTTGACAAAACCTGACTATAATTGATCAAGCTAGAAGTGAGTACCAAATTTTGGTAGGCATATATTAAAAGAACCTAATTATTGTTGAACTACACATGTATCACATACAATCATGGCACACATCAACATATATGCTAAATTAAATGTGACATGATTATGCCCCCATAAACTATGATCTTCTCAAGCTAATGAGAAGATCAAAAGGTCAACCTAGAGGCCATGTTGTTCACAACACTTTGGCCGAGACCACCTTACTATTCACAACTTATATTGGTCGAAACCTTGGAAGTATATTTCTATCAAACGAAATAGGTTATAGCACTCGTTCATAACAAGTATGAAGATGTTATATCCTTTAGTTCGTTCATATACTCACTGTTTCATTCTCAACAGAAAACTTATAAACATGTAGATTATAGTAAACCTATCATGTAATTTCTATATCACATATAAAATCTAGCAACTTAGTATATGCCTTCTCAAGTGGCTCTGATACCACTGTAAGGAACTAGGGCGCTAAACACGTAGAAAGCGCAGCGGAAAATATTTAATTCCTATCAGAAGATCTATGGGAAGGAAGAAAACATATACTAAGTTTTAACATGATAGGGAGCTATACCTTTGATGCGTGTACTTGATCTCTCGACAACTAGTATCTCAGCACGATCATGTGTCCGTGCCTCTTTTGGTATCCACACGAACATAAGAAAATGGAGAAGACCAATACTCAAGGTTGTGCTAGCAATCCTCTAATGAGTTTCAGCTAAATAAAGAGAGGAGAAGAAGATGAATGAATTCACACTCAAAAATAAAAGAAAAAAAATAATTTTGTACTTTATCCAATGAAAATACTTAATGAACATTAATTTAATTAATGAGACTTAATTAGCATTAACTCTCCATTAAGGCCATTTTTGAACTCTTCATTTTTAAATTCAATTTCGAAATTGAATGAATTTCAAAATTAACTCTTCTAATGTTTCATTAATCTCCATTAATCCTCTTTAGTGAATGAATTCCCTTGAGTCTAACTCAAGTCTAATTCGGATTAGATTGAATCCATATAGTTGGATTCATTTGAGTCTAACTTAATGATTCTAATCTGGATGTGCCAATCATCTCATAATTGACTCTCAGAGCTAATACTAACAATGAGCCAAACAGTTCACGAGCTATTCAGAGCTTGATTCGGTAAAAAGCTCGATCGAGTTCGTTCGTTTAGCTTATCGAGCCAAGCTCGAGCTCGATTTTGAGCTCAACAGTTTTATTGAGCCGAGCTTGAGCTTAAGGATATTCAGCTCGTGAGCTCAAGAACATGTTCATTTATAGGCTCGCGAGCTCGGCTCATTTAAAGGTCTCGAGAACATGTTCGTCTATAAGCTCGTGAACTCGTGCTCAAGCTAGGCTCGATTAAAGGGCTCGCGAACATGTTCAATGGTGTGTTGAATTTGGAAGTTTAATGTAGTAGTTTGGGATGTTCAATGATGCGTTGAGTTTATATTATTTTAATTGTTAGGTTTGTTGAATATTTATTCAAATGAATTTTCGAGCTCACTTAATATGCCTGCAAAATGAGCTTTAAAATGAGCTCTAAAATGAGCCCGAAAATAAGTTCGAGCTCACTTAACGAGTTAGGCTCGTTAACTATGATAATCGAGCTAATACCGAGTCGGGCTCAAACTGTTCGTGAGCTTAGTAATTCCAAAATGAGCCGAGCTCGAGCCTTATCATAAAAGCTTGATTTGAGCTCGAGCCCGAATATAACTTAAACGAGCCAAGCTTAAATTTAATACTATTCAGCTTAGTTCGACTCGTTTACATCCCTAGTCTTCTTCGTGAGTATCATGAGTATCGATGTTGCCAAATTTCCCTATTCTCAAACCTTTCTTCTCCATTCTCTTCTTTCACTTCTCTCTTTTCCTCTACTACTCTATCAATAACAAGTCTTAATTCTTTCGATCATCTCTTTCGTTGCTCCCTCTTGATCCTTGGACGCACCCCCTTTATATAGGGAAATAGACCAGGGGCATAATGGACTTTTTCATTATGAGTAGTGGGGAACATGGGCCATGTTCCCATATCCCCACTCTCCCCATTTCCAACATCTCCCACTCGTCCAAGGTAAGTCACTAAGACTAGTTCATTCAGGTAAGTCACAAAGACTTAATGAGTCACATAGACTATTAGAGAGTTTGGTCACATAGACCATATGAGAACATCCAATCCATACTTAGAGAAAATGGTTTGTGCGACAGCAAGCACACTGAGCGATAGATGCTAAGAAGATTGTTACACCTTGACTTAGTCGCTCCTTGAGCAATCAATGCTAAGAAAGTTGTTACACTTTGCTTAGCTGCTCAAATAAATTAGAGACACACTCTTTATGACACTTAGCCACTTTCCTGGTGGCACATAGTCTTTATCCAGGATCCATCCAATCTTTAAGTGGCACACAATCATTATCTTGAAGATATCTATGTCTTTCTATTTACCCAGATTAAATAATTTTCATTTACATCGATATGAACATCTCTAATCCCTTATAATGACCATTATGTCAAGAGCATGTTCCATATCCAATATTCACATTCATTTCTATACATAACAGAAATGGGTGGACCAGTGAATAACAACAAAAGATGTAAATATATTTAATCTTCCTTTTTTAACTAGAATCTATTCATTTTAATCAGTCGCTTTCCTAGTTATGCTCCATAGATCGAATCATACATAGCCATAGGATACACGCTAAAGTAGCAGACACTGATTAAAATTTCAAGTAAACAGCTAAATAATCACTAAGGCAAAAATTGAGATTAACATATAATCTCAAAGGTCTCACATAGTAGAGAAACAGGGATTCATTCTCCTACTACCTTTATTGTCGCAATAGCACATGTTGTATGAATCACATGCTACGATGTTATTCTCTTTACTAAAAAGAGTACATGTTGTCTTTAAATTTTAACATCGTACAGATTTTGATCTAGACATACTTAACGTCTAAACTTGAATTCAACATATGAATTCTAATCTGGCTTTCAATAGGTTCAGTAAATGGTGGGTTCATTTACTTCGATCATTATTAACACATAAATGATCTCATCTTGACACAATTATCAAGGTGACCTTAACTTATGGATCTATCTCTAATTTCAACTACATAAGCTATTCCATAAGTAACGGTCTTACCCCTATTTGTACTTAATAAACAGAGATGATTGTCCATGTGAGTGGACCAATCTCCACCTGCCAACATGCTCACCGAGATTTTATATGAATGTAACAAATACAACATATAAACTGAATAAATTATGACAAATGATACAATCATAACACAAAGTCTGATTGTTATTCCAATATTGTTACATTCTACAAAGTCCCAAAGAGTTTACATGTTCTTTAAATGACTCTTTAGTCATTGGCTTACTAAAAGGATCTGCAAGCATAACACGTGTAGGGACATACTCAAGAATGACTTTTCTTTTAGCCACAATATCCCTTACAAAATTATATTTAATTTCTATATGCTTGCCTTTGCTATGATATTTAGGATCCTTAGAAAAAGCTATTGCAGCTTGACTATCACAGTAGACAGTTACTGGACTCCCACTATCCTCAGCAATTTTCAGATGCTTCAGAAACCTTCTCAACCAGACTGCTTCTTGCACAGCCGCTGAACATGCCACATATTCAGCTTCCATAGTCGACAAAGCTACACAAGCTTGTTTCTTGCTGTTCCAGGAGATGGCGCCACCATTTAGCAAAAATGCATAGCCTGATGTGGATTTTCTATCATCCAGGTCTCCAGCCCAATCTGCATCTGAATAACCTTTTATATTCATATATGATCCTTGAAAATAGAGACAATAATCTTTTGTCGCCTTCAGATATCTGAATATCCTTTTTACTGCCTTCTAGTGTCTCGGTCCTGGGTTTGACTGGAAGCGACTGACCAAGCCCACAACATAGTTGATATCGGGACGTGTACACAACATAGTGTACATCAAACTACCAATAGCATTGGCATATGATTTTTTATTCATCTCAGCTAATTCCTCTGGAGTTTTAGGACACATACTCTTGCTCAACACAGTACCTTTCACAATAGGTGTATGTTCTATGTTGCAATTAGACATGATGAAATGATGTAACATCTTATTTATATAAGACTCTTGTGACAGACCCAAAAGTCTTTTAGGATAATCTCTTATGATCTTCACTCTTAAGATGTATTTAGCTTCTCCCATATCTGTTGTATCAAATTGTGATGACAGCCACTTCTTGACTTCCTTAACATATCCTATGTCATTTACAGCTATCAGCATATCATCAATATATAATGATAAAATGACATACTTTCCTTTTTCCCTTTTCAGGAAAACATAATGATCCTCATTGATCATCTCGAAACCATAAGATAAAACGACTTCGTTAAATCTTATGTTCTATTGTCTTGACGCTTGCTTTAGCTCATATATTGACTTTCTAAGTCTACATACTTTCTGCTCTTGACCTTCAGCAATGAAACCTTCTGGTTGAACCATATAGATTTCTTCGTCAAGATCACCATTAAGGAAAGCAGTTTTTATATCCATTTGATGCAATTCTAAGTCATAATGTGCCACAAAGGCCAAAATAACTCTTATTGATACAAATTTTACTACGGGAGAAAATGTCTCTTCAAAGTCAATACCCTCCAATTGGGTATATCCTTTTGCAACTAAACGAGCTTTGTATATGTTAATCGATCCATCTGCTTTCCTCTTTATTTTGAGAATCCACTTATTTCCAATAGACCTTTGGCCCAGAGGAAGATCGACTAAGTCCCAAACATGATTTTGAATCATGGACTCTATCTCTTCAACCATTGCAGCTTTCCATTTTTCTCTAACTCTACATCCCAATGCTTCCTCAATGGATTGAGGTTCGTCATCGTCAATTGGAAGTATTACCAATGCCTCATTCTCAATATCAAACCTCTTCTTAGGTTTGATCTTACGAACACTTCTCCGTAAGTTGGGCTGTTGAGAAGTCAACTCATGACTCAGCATATCACTCCCACTCGGTTGACTAGACTCAGGTATTCCTTTTGACACCTCTCTTGTTGATAATATCTCATCCTCCTCAAATAGAGGAACATTTTTATCAACATCACCTCTTATTGGGAACCCTGTTTCGAGAAAAGTCGCATCTCTCGAGTCTATTTCGGAGATGGTTCCATCTAGTTGCTCACCTATGAAAACATAACCTTTGTAAGTCTCATGATATCTTATAAAGATACATTTCTTACCTCTAGGCCCTAGTTTTCCATACTGTGAGAACTATCATGAACATAAGCAGCTGACCCCCCATGGTCTCAGATTACTCAAATCTAATTTTCTGCCTATCCAACGTTCATATGGGGTAGATGGAACTGACTTTGAAGGCACTTTGTTAAGTATATAGGCTGCAGTTAATAATGCATCTCCCCAATAGGAGATTGGCAAATTAGTTTGCTCCATCATAGACCTAACCATTTTAAGAAGAGTCCTATTTCTTCTTTCAGCTACCCCATTTTGCTGTGGAGTTCCAGGGATTGTCAGCTGTCTAATAATCCCTCTATCATTACATATTGTCTTGAACATATCAAAGATATACTCCCCTCCACGGTCAGTGCGTAAAGTCTTAACTTTACGTTCCGTTTGATTCTCAACTTCGTTCATATAACGAATGAAGCAATCTAATGCTTCAGATGTGTGAGAAATCAAATACACATGACCGAACCTAGAGAAATCATCAATAAATGTAATGAAATAGGAAGCTCCATGTCTAGCCTTCACATTCATTGGACCACAAATATCCGAATGAATTAACTGCAATGTTGATTCAGATCTAATAGCCTTACCAAATGGTTTCCTAGTTGTTTTTCCAGCAAGACAATGCTCACATATAGACAATTGAATCTTAGCCTGAGTGCCCAATAGACCCTCTCTAGCTAACTGATTCATACGTTCCCTTCCTATGTGTCCTAATCTAGCATGCCAAACCTCATCAGTTATATCTGCATCACTAGTTAAAGCAATGTTTGAAAAACAACCATCAATAGCATAATTAACATATGGTTCTACATCAAAAACCATAAAACCATTTGTTAAAAAACCATATCCGATTGACACGAAGTCAATCTTAAGTTCAACAAACCGATTGTAAAAATTAATATAATACCCTAAATCAAGATTCCGTCGAATTTCAGGAGCATACAGGACATCATGTAGAAACAAAACTCTACCACCACGGAGGTTGAGTTTGCAAGTGCCGATTCCTTTGACTTTAACTCTTGCATTGTTTCCCACATAGATCCACTTGTTGCCAGCTGGTACCCGACGGTACTCAACAAATGTAACTCTTTCCCGAGCTACATGGTTGGTTGCTCACGAATCTATAATCCACAAAGGATAAGAATCAGCTAACAACACTGAACTAGCGACAAAATGCTCCTGAAAAGAAGACACACTTGGATTTACCTTTTTCAGCTCAGTGCAATCCCGAGCAAAGTGACCCTTTTTGCCACAATTAAAACAAGACAACTTGTTTTTAGGTTTTTTTCCAGTCTTCTTTACTATCTTCTTGATTGGGTCTTGTCCCACAACAGCAGCTTCCCTCTTCTTTCCCTTCCCTTTCTTGAACCATTTCCTTTTCTTGGATTCATATGATCCAGTAGAACCTACAGCCACATAGGCTTGTCCAGAAATCCTTGCAGATTCAACTCTCTCTGCCTCCAATTCTACATGGCGTGAGACGTCAATGAAAGTCTTGATACTCTCAATATGAGTTAGGGTCTGCTTCATGGTTTCCCAAGAATCTGGAAGTGAACGAATAACTGCTTGAACCTGTTGTTCATTAGTCAACTCATGACCAGCAGTTTTAAGTTCCCGAATCATGTTCGACATCTCCCTAAGGTGTTGAACCATTGATACATTCGGACGCTTTTTGTAGTTGTCAAACTTGATTGTCAGCTATCGAAGCTTGCTCAGACTTACTCCACTGTATTTTTCTTTAAGGGCTACCCAGACTGCATGAGTCGTAAGATATGACTCATACTCAAAAGCTAGGTCGTCTACCATTGAACTAATCAATATACCCCTTTGCAGTGGAGTCCTTTTTCTTCCATGCCTTATAGGCATCAAGATCTCGTCTGTGTTGTGCAGTGGGACCATCTACAAGTACTTCCATAACCTGATTTACAGCCTCTAGAACTTCTTATTCCTCAAGTACATATTGTATCCTGAGGTGCCAGATCTTGTAGTTATCCCCATTAAATTTTTCACCTTTGTTGAGTTCAGCTATTATGTTTTTGGTTGTCATAATCTATCATAAATAAACACATTATTTAGTATTCAGTGTATATCATATGTATGCAATTTATGATTGACTTAATATTACTTTGAGTAGGTTTACAAAATCAAGTGACAACTATGTTTTCACTCATCATCGGTATGACCAATCAAATTAATATTAGTCAATTCTATTACATACATCCCAAAAATGAACTAATCATTTATAATATCATGAATTCTTTAATTAAATGAACTAATCATTTAATATATCATGTTTTTTTAATTAAATGAACTAATCATTTAATACTTCATAAACTTATCATGCATCATGTCAAGCAAACAGCATAAATAAATGAACACATCATTAACATAAAATTATGTTGTATATGTTGGAACCCCAAGGTGTTTTGATGTGATCAAACAAGCTAAGTTAGGTCCTGCGTTTGTTTAACCCTTGTGTCTAAGTGTGCAGGAGCTTAGGAACACAGGAAGTCGAGCGGAAGACGCGGCTAACGAGAAGGACGGCACGGGGAGAGAGCCGACGGGCTCGGTGCGTCCGAGGGACGAGGTGACCGCGGAAGAGTACACCGGCGGACGAGAAGAACGTGCGCGGCGTTCGAGGGACGAGAAACCGGGAAGGAAGGCTGCTTGAGGAGAAGGCCGGAACATGGGTTCGAGTGAGCCCTATTCCGAAAGGCCGAGATCACCCAAGCAAACGGAGCCGGAGCGAACAGACCCGGACCAAGATGAGCTGGATCGAGACGAGCTAAACCGGAGTCAAAAAGTCAACTTATGTTGACCTTAGGGCTCCGGGCGCCCGGAACCATTCCGGGCGCCCGGAACCGACCGGGGCGCCCGGAACCCTTCCGGGCGCCCGGAATCGACTTTTCAACAGGATCGAGTTTTGACTCGATCCGACCGTTGGGGGATAAAATTTATCCCCCCAGGGCGCCCGGAACCCTTCCAGGCGCCTGGACCAAGACTATAAATATAGCCCTGGTCCAGAAGCTTAAGAGGAACTACTTGTAATCCAGTGCTTTCATTTGTGTTATTTCTTTCTGTGCTTTCAACGCTGTAAGAGGCTACTCTGCCCAGAGGAGAATCAATTAGTGCGCCTTCTTTGCCTTGGATTAGCAATCCTCTGATTGCAAACCAAGTAATTCCTCTGTGTCTACTTTCTGTCTTAATTAGTCTCTGTCGTTTTAATTACAAGTTCTTTTAAGTTAGTTGAATATCCGAGAAGGGTTTTTGGTTTTAATTTTGTAGGGAAATTCACCCCTCCCCTCTTGCCGGCCTTCAAAGGGGCCTACAAGTGGTATCAGAGCCAAGTGCTTCAGGAGGACTAACCGCCGATCGAAGCAACAAGATGGCCGGACCAAGCATCGTTCCACCAAAATTCGAGGGGAACTTCGCAGACTGGAAGCGTCATATGGAGGTATTCCTAAAAACAGATTTTGAAATTCGGTTTATTATGAAATATGGTTTTGTAGCTCTAATAGATAAAGATGGAAAAGAAAAAGAAGAGAGCGATTGGACAAAGAAGGAGCAGAATGAGTCGGTAGCAAACAGCCGTGCGGAACATCACCTGCTGAGCGTGTTACCGCCTCAAGAGGTCAACCGCATCGGAAACTATGTATCTGCTAAAGAACTTTGGGAGAAGTTCTTGGAACTCCACAAAGGAACGTCTGAAGCAAAGCTCGCTAGAAGGGACATCCTCCGCAACAAACTGATGAACATCCGTCTGGAGAAAGGTGAGAAAGTAGCCGGTCTACATACAAAGGTAAAAGAACTAGTTACTGGTCTCGAAAACCTTGGTGAAACGGTAACAAACCGGGACACAATACGCTACGCGCTCAACGCGTTTCCAAGAACTCCGGAGTGGATATCAATCGTCGATGCTTACTACATCTCAAAAGACCTGGAGGTAAGTACTTTAGAAGAGTTGTTTTCTACCCTTGAATTACACGAAGCTAGATGTGCAGAGATATCAAAGGACACAGCCCAGACTATGGCGTTGAACGCAACCAATAAGGATGAACCCGAGTCAGACTCTGAAGACGATCAAGAAGCGTACATGGTAAGAAACTTTAAAAAGTTTTTTAGATCTAATAAATTTAAAATGCAGAATAAAAAGAATCAAAAAGGTAGAAGAAAGGTGCGGTGCTACCAGTGTCAGAAGGAGGGACACCTAAGGGAAGACTGCCCAGAACTCAAGAAGGTTAAAATGAAGACACCCAAGAAACACAACCTAAAAGTAACTTGGGATGACACTTCTTCATCTGAATCAGAAGCTCAAGAATATGCGGGGATTGCACTGATGGCAAGCCACGAAGGACAAAGTACATCAGAACCCAGCATCGATGAAGGGGGAGCGACCTCAGATGGAAGTAGTGAAGCAGGGGGAGATTCAGGCTTCAAGTCTGATATGGTAAGTGAGGTATGCCTCTTACCTCCTGATGAACTTTACTTTGGTATCAAAGCTATGACTAAATCCATGTATAAATTAGAAAATAAAAATGCCAAATTAGAAAATGAAATTTTAGAAACAAAGAGAATTTTGACAAAATCATGTCTTATAGAGGATTTTGAAAAATTGAAAATTGAAAATGAAAAACTAAAAGAAGAAATAAAAAGATTGAAAAAATATAATGGTTCAAATATTTCTACTTTTAGAAATTATAGAGGTTTAAATTGGTATTATAGATTTCATCAAAGTCAAATTAGAAATATATCAAAAATCTATATACCTAGGAAATACTTGGTTAATCCTGTAGGTAGGAACCTCTATTGGGTTCCAAAAACCTATTTAATTTAAAATTAAAATCAGACTTAGCATTTTCAGCAAGGAAATTAGACAACTAATTTCTTTATGAGGCTTTGTCTAAGGAAGTGGTTGTTGCTCCAATAACTAAGAAGGCCTAGTGCCTCGCCACGACCTGGGAGCCAAGTATCGAAATGAAGAGTTTAATTGACTAACTGAAAAAGCATTAATTTAAATTACTTAATGCTTTAAAAGTGTTATTCAATTTATGTTAGAAAAATAAAAATTTAAATTTTTTTTTTAACTTAGAAATTTTTTTTTATCTTAGAAATTTTTATGAATATTGACTTAGAATTTTTTAATTAGAAATTTTTTTTTTTGAATGTTGAGATAAGTTTCAAAACTTAAAAAAAAATTTATGACTGTTTTATCTGAAATATGTTTTGCTTAAATTCCAAAAAAAAAAATTCTGGAGAGTGTCTTTAAATGTTTTACATTAACCCCAATTTTTATGTGATCCAAGGGGGAGAAGTATGTTAAGTCTAGGGGGAGATACTATAATTTTTCAATTGAAAAATATTTGGACTTATTGGAATATAAATCATTTTTATTGCATATGGTTACCCTAACTTAACTTGGGTTGCTCACATCAAAAAGGGGGAGATTGTTGGAACCCCAAGGTGTTTTGATGTGATCAAACAAGCTAAGTTAGGTCCTGCGTTTGTTTAACCCTTGTGTCTAAGTGTGCAACAGCTTAGGAACACAGGAAGTCGAGCGGAAGACGCGGCTAACGAGAAGGACGGCACGGGGAGAGAGCCGACGGGCTCGGTGCATCCGAGAGACGAGGTGACCGCGGAAGAGTACACCGGCGGATGAGAAGAACGTGCGTGGCGTTCGAGGGACGAGAAACCGGGAAGGAAGGCTGCTCGAGGAGAAGGCCGGAACATGGGTTCGAGTGAGCCCTATTCCGGAAGGCCGAGATCACCCAAGCAAATGGAGCCGGAGCGAACAGACCCGGACCAAGATGAGCTGGATCGAGACGAGCTGAACCGGAGTCGAAAAGTCAACTAATGTTGACCTTAGGGCTCCGGGCGCCCGGAATCGACTTTTCAACAGGATCGAGTTTTGACTCGATCCGACCGTTGGGAGATAAAATTTATCCCCCCCAGGGCGCCCGGAACCCTTTCAGGCGCCCGGACCAAGACTATAAATATAGCCCTGGTCCAGAAGCTTAAGAGGAACTACTTGTAATCCAGTGCTTTCATTTGTGTTATTTCTTTCTGTGCTTTCAACGCTGTAAGAGGCTACCCACCCAGAGGAGAATCAATTAGTGCGCCTTCTTTGCCTTGGATTAGCAATCCTCTGATTGCAAATCAAGTAATTCCTCTGTGTCTACTTTCTGTCTTAATTAGTCTCTGCCGTTTTAATTACAAGTTCTTTTAAGTTAGTTGAATATCCGAGAAGGGTTTTTGGTTTTAATTTTGTAGGGCAATTCACCCCTCCCCTCTTGCCGGCCTTCAAAGGGACCTACAGTATATTGTTAACATATAACTAACTGACATGAATGAAATGGACTAACTATTGTTCATACAAAACGACAATAAAAATAACAGAACTCTAATAAACTAGATAGGCAACTACCACTCCCACTAGAACAGACACTAGTATAGTGGCCAAAATAATCCCTCTCAGCCTAAATTTATTTGGGGTAATCACAGGCAGGACAACTTCAAGATTTTCAATTGGATCCCACACACACTCTCCCAGATCCTCTTCAGATTCATCTGGATCCTCCTCTGGATCTTCAGGATCTTCTGAATGCTCTTCAAATTCTTCTGGATCCTCCTCTGGAGGATCTTCAGGATCTTCTGAATCCTCTTTAGATTCATCTGGATCCTCCTCTGGGTCTACAGGACCCCAATAGAGATGAAGCAACTGTCTGCACATCTCTGAATACGAGATGTGTCCATCATAATCATCCCAAAGTTGGAATGATATCTGCCTAAGGTTTTCCGGCAGTGAATAGACTAGAGCAAATCTTCTGTGTGTGTCTTGGACTGGAAATTCTTCTCGCTCGAGTTTCCAGAACAACCGATCGAGCCGACCAATAAGCGATCTGAGTCCTTGAACAGGGTCAAAATCAAGCTCCTTAATCTCCTCTCAAAGCTCATGTTGTCGTAAATCATGACTAGCCATCTGAAAAATTGAAAATAAATAAGTCAGTACAAAACCGACTAACCAGTACAAAACCGGCTTATTTCAATTTATACAGACATAGTACCAACATAATAAATCAAGAAAAACAAATCTTCTCGATTTTCATCGATTTTCAGGAGTTAAGTCGACAATTAGAACTAATCTAATTGGTCAGCCCCATTGGATTGGTTGATTAGGAATCCAGATTCTAAGCTCGGTCCATTGTCCTTAATTAGAACTAATCTAATTGGACAGGGATTTTTATACCTATGTTCTGTTACTTTTTAATCTAAGTCCATTTCGAACTATTTCAGACTTATTGATCAAACTCAGGTCTGTTTGATCAAACCAATATTCATTGGTTTAAGTCTGATCAATTAGAACAAATCTAATTGTTTTAATCAAATCTGACCCATTAGAACAAATCTGGTCATTTGATCATATTTGGTCCAAGTCCAATTAATCAACCCAAATTGATTTCGGGTTTGGATCACATTGATTTGATTAAACCAACTAATGATTTAATCTCAATTATGTCCAATTGGACCAATCATATTAAACCCACATAATTAATTAAAATTGGACCAATAATCCTAATTTTAATTAATTAATTCCAACATGTATATATTATATATATATATATATATATATATATATATATATATATATATATATATATATATTTTAAACACATAAGCTTTAAAAAAAAATACATAAAAAAAAATAATTGCATGTGGCAATTATGTTAACATATCACTGAAAAAAAATTTAATGTAATTATGTGAACATATCACAACACTGCCAGGTTTTTTTTTCTATTTTTATTTTTTTTATTTAATTGCATGCGACATTTTCGCTCACGTTTTTTTTATTTGATTTATTTAAATCAAACTTTTCCTCACGTTATTGTGTTTCGTTATTTCTTCGCATCGCCGTTTTCCCCACCGCATTGCTGCCCACGTTCGCACGCTGCACACGCCGCGCATGCCACGCAACCGCGACGGACACGGTCGTCGGCCGGCCACTGACGCATCGTCGACCTTCGCCGGCTCTAGTGAAAATCATGAAACCGTCATGATTTTCCATCCTGGGCAACTGCGCTAACATTGGCAAAACGACTCAATCACCGAACTGCAACCCAGTCGCAAGTCTCTCTGTGACCTTTTTGTCGGCAACCATCGGAGACAAACTCCGTTCCCTCAAAGCCTATGGTGTCGGCCATTGGGGAAGATCATGACATGAATGCGATCTAGCCATGTGTTGGCAGCAAGCAACAAACTCCATCGGAGCAGCAGCAATGTGTCCTCTAGCGAGCGACTTTGTCGCTGACTACATCCCTTTTTCAAGATGTTGTCGTCGGCAAGCCTTTATCGCGACACAGAGTCACCGGCCTTGGCTTTTCTTGTAACACATCGGTCATGACTTCAACGCAAGGTTTTATCATGCATTTAGAAACAACTACGCGCTCTGATACCAGTGTAGATAATTCTAAATGCATGAAAAGAGGAATTAAATTAAAGCTGTAAAAACTTACAGCGATCTCCCGCATATCCACAATCGGTAATGGCGAAACTCGCTGTCGGAAGAGCGATCACAGGATCGGAAAGCCCTCCACAATTCCACAAACCAAATCCCGCCGCCTTGGATATTCTCCTCTTACTCTCGTTGTTGTACACTAACAATTTCACACTCCCTCTTGATCCTTGGACGCACCCCCTTTATATAGGGAAATAGACCAGGGACATAATGAAAATTTTCATTATGAGTAGTGGGGAACATGGGTCATATTCTCATATCCCCACTCTCTCCATTTCCAACAACTACAACAAAGCCATCTCCTATTCTTAACCAAAACTATTTCATAATCATCTAGCAATTTTGATTTGAATTAATATATGAAATTTTATCTTTAAAATTTTAATCTAAATATATACTTATGCTACAAGAGACTATTAAAATTCACTTATTCTATTAAAGTAACCAAGCAATTTAAAACCGACTACGTAGTAATTTTTAGCCAAAATTCTTATATGGGGATCCCTCAAAATTTAAATCTAAATAGATAGAAGCACTTTAGGAGGCTATTAGTGTCCATTTATACTTTCGAAATGACTAAAAAAACTCAAAACATAATCATATAATAATTATGACCAAAATTGTTATCTGAGATTTTTCTCTCTCAAAGTTAAGGTAGAAGCCATAGTGAAGTTGCCAATTGGAAAGAAAACATAAAGATTTGCAAAGAAAAAAATAAACCAATTTCAAAAAAAAAAATCAAGAGAATATAGAGGAGTATTTGTTTGTACAATTTGAATATCTTAAGTTAATTTAATAATTTGGGTCAAAACTATTACATTAACTTAAATTGATCTAAATTGTAAAAAAAAGGAATAGCAAGAGGGTAAGGATTTATCCTACATAATTCTGGTTAGATGATTACCTAATAATCATATAGCTAAGATTATAAAAAATAAAATATAAACTAATATTATTTGGTTAACATTTGAAATACTCATTTTGAGAAAACAAAATTTAAAGAATTTTTTTTGTTAACTCCAGAATCACATAAAATCTTACACTTCCAAGATGATTATATTCCGGATCATATTCTCCATTTACTGACGTGATAAACATATTTCATTACTTGAGAATCACTCATTATTTGAATCAAACATAAATATGATTAAATAACATAACATGATAATTAATGTTCTCAATAATAACCTTCTACTAAATATGTCTCAGAGGCTTTAGGGAATATAATGGTTACTTATTTGTAAAATTTGAGTAGCTTAGGTCTATATAATAATTTTAACTAAAATTGTTATATATGTTTAAATTAGTTTTAAATTGGATGAGGAAGTCATACCACGAATATAAAAGACTCTATTTTGAAATAAAAATAATATCATTTATCTCAAACAGTTCAATATTATTTGTCCCATGATAAGATATATAGATAGATAAATCACAAAGGATATTTTATCCTAATATAATAACTCTTTGTATGGAAAAGATCAACATCTAACAAGATATTTTATACTCGTTGAAAATTAATCTCAAAATTTATTAGAATAAATATTTATATAGATACTAACTATGTCAACAATAAGAGTGGATATACATGCTCTAAGAATCAAAGAGGAATGCTTAATTGTGATATTTTAATATAACTCCATGTAAGTAATGCGAGTTGAGAGGGAGAGGTCTTGCTCTATTTTTTTTATTATTTTTTTTTACAATAATTTAGATTTAGAGGAGTAAATTCAATAGATAATACAAAAGGTGATACTCTTTGATGATTTTTTTTTTTTTTTAAAAATCCTTTTTATTATTGCCAGAATTTGAAAGAAACAATTTAGTTCTTATTTTTGTGGGAGTATACAAAGATACCCAACATTTAATTTGTCCACATGAATGGGGTTTTCATAGAAGATAATAGGCCCGTATAACAATGTGAAAACGGTGTTGCTAAGAAGAATAGAAAGAGAAAGAGAGGATAGAACATATATTAAATATCTTGTAAAGATATCATCAAAGATTTTATAGAGATAGCTCATATTTCAATGGTGAAGTTTCATTCGTATTATAAGTTTATAACTAGCATCACTCATCTGCAACACATTTTCCATAGGCATCTCCTGGAAGAGATACAAACTCGTTGGCTGATGAAATTACATCATCTGATTGCCAACTGCAACTATTGCTGATCAGTTTCCAAACATTCCTTTTTCACATAACAAGTGAGACAATTTACTTACCAAATGGAATGCCTAGTGAGCTTCCTCCATGCATCATCTTCAAATTATTAAAACTATTAGATATTTATAAATGTCTCAAAATTGTAAAAACCATTATCTTGGAGCATCTCAGATACCTGCATTCCGTGTTGGCAGTATTGTAGCAAGTTAATTAAGTCAAAAATCACCTCACTTCTAAGGTTACATGGAAATAATAAGAAATCTTCAGCATAGAAGAGTTGATCATGTACATCTGTGGAATACCCAACTGAAATACATGTTAAAACCAAGGGAGTCCCGCCATTTGGAATTGACTACATAAATCTTCTCTGGCCACCGGAGAATGCATAGTAAAATTAATCGACTTAATAAAAGCCATAGAAACAAAGGAAGACGTCGAATGCAGACAAGTCAGGAGAAAAACTGTTCCAAACTAGTAGAAGTGAACATATTCGGTGCTATTTGTCCTGATTCCATTTGGGAAATATATAGTTGGAATCTGATGAATCGCTGTTAGGAACAAATTCAATATCTCAGATAATTTACAAATTAATAAATAACAAGATAATATGAATCGTGAATCAAAGAGCTTACCGAAAGCTGAGAGATAATATCGAGATTTGAATCAACATGCCAATCTGACTCCAGTTGGCGAACAAACGAGGTTCGTCCAGTTTCAGTGCTACAGAATAGTACCTGGCAATACTCCAGTAAAACAAATTCCACTGATGATCAAACAACAAATGGTGGTACATAATAATAATAAAAAAAATTAACAAACTCGATGGAAGTAAGGATTGTGAAGGCAGATACGAAATTAACAAAAAGGGCTAGCTTCTGCTTTCTAGTGTTTCCCTTTGAGCTGAAAGAAACAATTATTGTTCAAAGGTTATAAATCAACATATTTCATTATATTACCTACCAAAAAAATGTCACATGCAACAATACAATACAACAATGTTCTCTTCACGTTTCTATATCCCCTATATTTCAAACATCATAGGTTGTCATTGGAATGAGTTAGCTACAACAAATCTGAATAATCAAATGCATTCAGAAAAAAAAATATTCCGTTCTTATAAGAACTAACAAACATTACAACAAATAGTTTCCATAGATAAGTTTAAAGGTACAAGAGATTACCCTTCCTCTTAGCATTGACAAATAAGCATAACTTTCTCATATTGTCTTCACCATTAGAATTCCAACTAGAGAGCTTTCTTGAGGGAGTATTCAAGACTGAATTCAATCATATTCAATGGTTTAATAGACACTGCTTGACTAGAACGGTCTTCAAATAATTGAGAAAGATCAAAAAAGAAACTCATCTCAGAAGAGAAACAGGATGAAGTGTTTGATTTGTTCAGTCAACTCATATACAACCAACAATTACTAACAGCAAGTTCTAAAATCTATCTTCCATTGCATACAATGAAAAGAAGAAAAGAAAGAAAATCCAGATGTGAAAATATATGAAAACATATTATTCACACACAAGTTTGTACCTTGTCCTTGATCAAGCCACTGTATAGGAAAATTCCAGAATTATCAAGAGCAGAAAGAACTCTTTGCTGCAAACCCACAAATCCAGAAAATGACAAAATCAGAAATTAACCATAAAACTGTGTAGTTGATTTCCAACACAGGTACGCAGCGTTGCACAACCCCACGACATTTTGTATGAACAATAAATCATCACAGCTACGAATTAAAATAAAAAAAGAAAAAGAAATAGCGAGTTTTTCTAACAATTATTTGCAGGCATATTCATGAAAACATTTTTACATGTTTTATTGAAACTAGATTATAGATAATCTATAAAAACTTGAAAAGCTATCCTGATGAGAAAAGAAGGTAGTGACAAAGGATTCACACTATAGAAGAGACACACTTATGAAAGAATTTACCTTATCTAATCGTAATATGTGATCATGATTAAGAACCATTTTATCATTTCGAATTGTTATCTCATCAGTTACATAAAAAAACATTTCGCAATTACTTCTAGCAAATTTGTAGAGTAAGTTTTTGAATAAATATAGTCAATAAGCAGTACACTTCAGATTAACATGAATCAGTCATTGTAGTTGATAAAACATGCATCATAAAATAATTATATTGATTAAATATACATAAACAAAAATGTTTGCTTACTATAACTGTAAGGATAATTTTGTTAAAATAATATATTAAAATGCTGTTACCTCACTCTCGTTGTCAACGACAGTTTCCATCAAATACAGGTCACAATGTTTACAAATTTCCTTTATCACTGGAAGCACAGGGAGCTTAACAGTAGCATGTTTCTGCAAAATTTGTGTCCATTGGGTTCCTCAATCAATCTAAATCAGAAAGAAGATTGCCAAAGTACAGCCAAAGAATTAACCTGTAGCTCTTCTGGGGTTTTCTCCTCAAGAATTATTCCTAGAAGCTGGCAAGTAATCTGTAGATGAACAGAAAGGAATTAACGAAAAAAATTGTTTATCAAGAGAGAGGTAATTCCAAAATGTCCACAAGCAAGTACTACAAAATTTGAATTGTGTTGCTCATGTCCACCCATCTATATCAAAGAGATATGGAAGATAATCAAGTTAATGCAAATGATCACAAGATTACTTGTGGAAGTAGGGCGAGTAGAACATGAGTAATTATGGTTTTTTGAAGTCCTGGTCCTGGACCAAGTGACTGAGAAAATAGAAGGTGCAAGCACTGCCAACCTTCCAATCAACTAGCTTCATATCAATTCCCCTATTGCTTAATGAATGTTAAAGGAAATTGTAGTGCATTGAGTAGGTACTTGTCAGACAGAGTACGCTACTTGGGTACTCATTTTTTCAAGCAGAATTATGTATCATCAATATGATCCTATGCACCAACAGTTGCTTAAGAAAGTTAGAGACACTTTTTGACAATGTGTGGCGGTTTGATTTTATACAATGACACTATAAGAGGGGTTTAACCTTGTCGCTTTTGCCTCAAATGGATTGTTGCCTCTGCCCTAGATGCGGAATAGTGTCACAATCAAGATGGTGTGGGAAAACCTCATTGGCAAGACCAAAAAAGCAAATAAAAAAATGATCTTAAGCACAATGCAACAACCTCAGGAGCACTGAAACTTTGAATCATCTGAAACTCACTAATTGGCAATAATCAAAATGCCTAGTCTATCATCACTCAGTTTGTAAAGACATAGAATGTAAGATACGACAATTAAATAATAAGTATTATCAGATAAATAACTTTATAGATACCTCAATAAGCTGTTCCGAGACAGTGGAGATAGCTCAACCATGATATTCTTTGACTCAAGGATTTATAGTCGTCGCTCAACTGTTGATGTTCTTTGCCTCAAGGGTTTATAGTCGTCGCTCGACTGTTGATGTTCTTTGACTTAAGGGTTTATAGTCGCCGCTCGACTATTGATGTTCTTTGTCTCAAGGGTTTATAGTCATCGCTCAACTGTTAATATTCTTTGACTCAAGAGTTTACAGTCGCCGCTCGACTATTGATGTTCTTTGACTCAAAGTTTATAGTTGCTGCTCGACTGTTGTTTCAACTCAATCTCACTGACTCCCGAATGCCCGTGGAGTCAAGGGTGGAGTCAGAGAGAGAATAATTTTAGCCCTACTGCCTGACTAAGGGAGCGAAATTCATAGCAATATGAGGGAACAGAGCCCGTAGCGAACGAAGCAGAGCCCATAACAATATGAAGGTGTACAACCCTATAGGTGGAGGGTGCAGAAGTTGTAGCCGTAAGAGGGTGCAAAGCCCCATAGTAGAGGATGTAGAGCTTGTAGTAATATATTGTACCAGGGAGACGAGCCCCTAGTCCCTAATCGAAGGGTGAGGCCCTTAGTCTATGATCCGAGAGCTAGGTCCCTGAATCCTGATCGGGGAGCTATATCACTAGTGTATGATCGGGGAGCTGTGCCCCTAATGTCTGATCGAGTAGCTATGCCCCTAGTGTTTGACCCTAGTGTTTGACTGAGGGTTGTGCCCCTAGTGTTTGATCAGGGAGTTGTACCCCTAGCGTTTGATCAGGAAGTTGTGCCCTAGAGTCTAATCAGGGAGTTGTGCCCCTAGCCTCTGATCGAGGAACTGTGCCCCTAATCTCTGATCAGGGAGTTGTGCCCTTACTCTCTGATTGAGAAGTCTCAGTGGATCCTACAACCAAAAGGAAAATATAATGGAAAAACTGACCTACTGACCGGCTGAGGATCCGAGTCAATCCCTCGACTCCCGAATACCCGTAGAGTGAGGGGAGAATATAATATGTTTGCCGAAATCCGTCGAAATCCTCCGAGACCATGACGATGACAAAGAATTTCCAGGTGTTATCCATCTTCTCATTCCAGATCAGGTGGAGGTTCCCACAAAAGGCGCCAATATGATCCTGTCTGAAAGTTGAGAAGACAGAACTACCGGTGTGATGTGATTGTAATGCTAACCAAGTCGCCATGCCCTAGAGGGGGAGGATATGATGAACTATCCTCTATGTTGACCAAGTCGTCAGAAGGCCTCTGGTCAATGTTACCTGCAGACAACGACCGAGTTGCCCCCATCCTAGTCACCCTGATGCTTAAGACAGATCCAACGAATCTATAAGGAGCAGGATAATAGCTAAATAACAAAATGAATAAAGAGTGAGTACGGTGACGTACCCTGCCCAGGGGACACTCTCTAGTAGATCGGTGAGCTAGTCGTGATGCTGATTGAGTCGTCGTGACTCGGAATAGTAGATGAATGTGAGTCGACTGAGGAGCTGGATCCGGAGGCGACGTCACGGAGCCAAATGCGCCATGGATCCTGATAGCGGCACGCAACTGAAATACAACAGCGACACGTAGGCCGGATCATAATAATGGCTCACAGACCGGATAATATCAACAACTCACAATCATAATAGTGGTGCGAGGGGCGAAACACAACGATTCGATGGCTAAAGACGGGTAAATCAGGGGCCAAGCGGAATGCTGGGTCACCATAACATATGCTGCACTAAACATGAATCAATCGAATTTGAAGGCAGAGATGTCGGCAAGTCAGATCCACTGATAGGGGTGTCAGTTGGTCGAATCTGACGGTGGGGGCGCCAACAGTGACATTAGCAGCGACGTCGACAGCTGGTGGCTACTTGTCGGGGTTGTGAAGCGACGCTCTCGCAGGTGCAGTAGTCGGTCGAGGTTGAGAGGGAGAATAGGAAGCGGCGGCAGGCTGTGGTGCAAAAGGGAGGGAAATGAAGTGCGACGACAATACCCTTGGCGCTGGAGTGAGTCGTGGGTGGCCAATGGCCGGCCTACGAAGGCAACGACGTCAGAGGCAGCGGCGTCTTGTGGGAGAGAGAAGAGGAGAGGCGACATCAGTGTCATTGACATGAGTGAATCTAAGGGAGAAGAGAGGAGAGGCTCCGCCGGTCTCTCCTCTGCGTTCGACGGTGGCGACGTGTCCCGCGGGAGAGGAGAGGGAGAAACGGTGTGAGCGAGATCTCAGCGGCATGAAGAGGCAGCCGCGCAACGGCATTGGCGACCTCAACGGCGTCGGTGTGGAGAAGGGAGGAGGCGGTCGCCTCCTCCCACCCCCCTCTTTCTTGAACAACACTCCCTCTCCCTTCTAAAACCTAAAACAATGAAATGACTCTAATGCCCTCTTTGCCCACCTGTCCTCCTCTTACCGCATCATATGTATATGCTATCATATATTGCTCAGGTGTTACGAGCAGATCTATTGTTGATCCCTAGTGAGTTTACTAATCTCTATACCATGCGTTAGATCCAAGTTGGGTATATGCACTCATTATGTCAATTATAATTATGTGCAATTACTATGCCATATATGATACTATTCTTATTTCCTTACTAAGACTGTATGCTTTAATCTCCATGTTTTACATTAACCATGCACTATCATATCTAATACCCACTGAGTCACCCGAATTCACCACCCCTCCACCCACGAACAAAACCCAGCCCCCCCCCTCCCCCCCCCCCCTCTCTTCTTGAACGATGCTCCCCTCCCTTCTAAAACCTAAAATAGTGAAATGACCCTAATGCCCTCTTTTCCCACATGTCCTCCTCTTACCGCATCACATGTATATGCTATCATATAATGCTCAAGTATTACGAGCAGATCTATTGTTGATCCCTAATGAGTTTACTAATCTCTATACCATGTGTTAGATCCAGGTTGGGTATGTGCACTCATTATGTCAATTATAATTATGTGCAATTACTATATCATATAATGATCATATTCTTATTTCCTTACTAGGACTGTATACTTTGATCTTCATGTTTTATATTGACCATGAACTATCATATCTAATACCCACTGAGTCACCCAAATTCACCACCCCTATTTGTACTTTTATGTTTCTTAGGTAACATGCAGATGTTGCGGAGTTGCTTGGAGTATCTATCTATCGATTCCACGTCATATCTGAGGGCAATCTTTACTTTGCTTTTGCTTTTCTTTGGATTTTATGGACTTGTCATTGTAATAATTTTGACATGGACTTGGTGTTTAGCCTTGTGGCTACTTTTATTATTTTTTATGGTTATTGTGTAAAGCCTAGCTGACTAGCAGTCTGTCATTTTTGGTTTATGTGGGTTGTCCTTGTGTCTTCTGCTGTGTTTTTCTTCCAGCCGTGTGGGCTACTTTTTATCCTGTGTGGTTGTGTATGATTTTAGCAGTGCGGACTGTAGTTTTTTTATATTTGTACAACCATGTGGCGGACTCCTCCAGCACGTGACATGGAATGCCAAAGTTACATCCACCTAAATTTTATGTTTATTTGCACATTACAACCTAGATTAGCATATAGATAAGTGCAACCATGACGAAAATATAATTCTGAAATAAACAAACAAATATGGACCGATTGCATTCATATGTTCAAATTACATACCCTTCTGCAGCCACCAAGTCTCTTCCTCACAATTTGTCCCAGAGTTAACTTTGATAATTCAAAGTAAATAAAAAAAATTAGCACCTGTTATCCCAGATTCCAAACCTCATAGCCAAGCAAGAATTCTACCTCAACAGCAGACGCGACGTCTTCTACCGCATTTGCGTCCGTCAACGGGCCAATGGGTAAGTTTCCTTCCGAGGCCGGAGACTCATTTCCAGTCTCAGCTAGACTCGTCGACGAAGAAGCCCTATCCTTGCGACGATCTCCGGCCCGTCGGCCAGACGACGGACTCAGGAGCTTCCAGGCAAAAATGCAGGCGATGGCTAAGCCCGCAATGGCTCCAAAAGAACCAGCGCTCTAGAGGATCAAATCCGATACTGATTGAGGTAGGAAACTTTTAGGGTTGGGATTAAAAAGAAGAAGCATGATTTACCTTATGGTGGACGACGAGCGCGAAGGCGTCAGTGATTTTGCGATGGGGGAGGCGCGAGAGGCGGCGCAAGAGGGCGCCGACGTTGTCCACCGCGCGATCCGACATGGGAGGAGGAGGCCTGCCGACGTCGAAGGGAAAGACGACTTTTGCCGTTGGATCGCCCGAGAATTAGGGCGAGGAGAGAGGGCAAGAGGAAGGGGGCGAAACTGGGACCAAAATTCGGTACAGATACTAGAAGCGTCGTCCCTACTTGACAAATTAAGTCGTTACTTAAGTCGTGCTTCCTCAATTTCAAAGCTGTCCATCTCCCATAAGTTTTAAAAAAAATCAAAATATTAACGCATGAGGTATTACAGTTATGTGTTAGTCACTATTTTAAAGATTATTAATTATTCATGATTTACCTTCATCGTATTGGTCTGGAATAAATTGATAAGGATATTAGGATTGAGCGTATTCATTTTTTGTCATTTTGAAGAAATCGAAATGTAGCTCTCAAGGTATATCACAGACGTTGGATGCATAATATTTCAGACGTAATGATTAGAGATCGATTCATAGGAACTGATGACTTCAAATTTATCCCATCATATACATGATACTTATATATTTATATATACTTCATTCCATATCAATGGAATCAATATAAAAAGACTGTTAATATAACGGACGTACATTTGAAAATAGAAATGTTCTAAAATGAAAATTTTAATTCTTTTAGGAGTACTTATATCGAAAAATAAAACTGAAGAAGAAATAATAATAAGTATTATTAATTGATAATTTTCTAGAAGGCATATTTTAAATTTGGTTTTATTCGAAGGCACATTAAAATTTTAGAAGTTTTAAAAGACATACTTGATTTCAATGGTACCTTTCTATAAGTATTGATTTTTCATTTTTTTTTAATTCCCTCCCGTTAAATCTCTTCTCTCGTATACTATCTTTTCTCACTTCTCTTTATTCTAAAAGTAATTATTTAAATTTTAATTGATAGTTTAAGTTTATTTAATTTATTTTTAAAACTGCAAGCACAATGGTCTTCTTTTACCTTGTAGAGGAAGGGATGCTAGTAACGTTGAAACGTCCTGAATCTCAATTATACATATATTTATAGTAGGTTTTCAATTTAACTAAGATATATAAACAACTCTTAAAATATTAATTACTAGCAACCTTAGATACTGATTATACAATTTTAGAATTTGTTCTTTAAAAGAAAATATGTTAACTAATGCGGAAACTAAATTGGATGATCTTCGGATTGTACTGTCATTATCTTAAGCTTACTAATCTGTTAATGTCTCCTGTCTTATTCGTCTCATGACTTTAAATAGTTAAAATCTATAAGTCAAGAGACTCTATACATTTAAATCCTATTATACATTATTAGTTCGTATACCCATGTGTCAAAATGAAAAATCCTAACTTAACTAAATCTTTATTTATAGTGAAGTATTTTGCTTACATATGCGTGCTAAAAGCATGAATATAACCATATTGCATGCAAGGACATACATATGATCGTGAACATAAGCATGGACGTGAGCATAAATATTTATAAGCATAAACATAAACATACACATAAATGAACATAGACGTGAACATGAGCATAAGAGCATAGGCATAAGTATGAACATACATAGTATAAACATACACATGAACATAAGTCTCATGGTTTGGCGGCTCCCCGGGTGTGAGTTCTCGGATCATACCACTATTCTATACCTGAAGTTAATTAATTTCTTAAGTAAGCTTCTTGAGCTTGCCTGGGACATATCTTATTTGTCCCCTTGCTTCTACCATAATTGGTAGGGATCCGAACCTTAGAACAGGCACGCCTACCTATACATACTTAAACTGTTACTTACATACTTAAACTGTTACTATGGTATAAGCTCCCCGGGCTCGCTCGGACCATATCTTACCCATAGTGTGAGCTTCTCGAGAGGGGATCCCCGGATCAACACTCGAAGCTCCCTAGACAAAGGTACCCGCACCCAAACCTTGGAACAGGAGTGATACATAGTAGCCCTCAGGGCGTAGCACAGACGGTGGGTGCATGACATCTCTAGCGTAATGGTCAGGGGTCGATTCTCAAGAACTGACGACCTGGGGTTTACCTCATAATGCGCCTGATGCTTGTGTACTTGCATGTACCTCCCTCCATATATGTGGGGTCGACACTAGGGGGTTGTTAATATAGAGTGATACATAGTACCCAGATCGTAGCTTGGTAAGCTCCCCGAGGTGTAAGACTCCCCCGAAGCAACACTTGAGAGGCTTCCTATGTAACGCCCCGGCCCAAGCGGGCCCCACCCGGACCGAATCAAGAACGTCACCAGAATTGCCCATTGGGTTGACGACTAGCTCCATAGACCACCGGAGGTCCTTTCAGTGTGCTTTGTCGTCACTCGCACGCACCCTGGAAAACTTCTCAGGAGGTCAACCATCCTCAGATTTCTCCAAGTCAAGCACGCTTAACTTTGGAATTCTTAAGTTTGGGCTTCGAAAAGGAATGTGCACCTTGGTGATATGGATAGTACCATCTAACCTTTTAAGCTATACTTAACCAAAATCTCAAAACCGGGGTATTACAATCAACCCCACGTAAAGACACAACGTCCTCGTTGTGTAACCACGAATCATACTATAGACAAATCCCAAAATCTCCCTCGCTAGGTGGTGCCCTGGGTGCTCCTGCCACAAGCACACTCACGGTCACAAGGTCGCTCTGATACCATCTGTAATGCCCCGCCCAAGCGGGCCCCACCCGAACCGAACTGATAACGTCAAAGAATTGCCCATCGGATTGACGACTAGCTCCACAGACCACCGGAAGTCCTTTCAGTGTGCTTTGTGTAAGGGATCGATGGCCGGCTTGAAGGGGGGTTGGATAGACAGCACCCCCAAATCTTCACATTCTTCCTACACTCGTTAGTATGCGCAGCGGAAATCTAATACTAACTACAAATATGAAAGCTAAAACAAAGAATAAGAAAGACAAGAAAACCAATTGACACGTTGTTTAACGTGGTTCGGAGATTATGGCTCCTACTCCACGACGTGCCCTTGAGGTGGACGATCCCGATCCGTCGGTGGATTAGCCCCCGGCAAACTCCGGCTATCTCAAGTAGCTCCTTGTGGGTGGAGAAACTTCACCACAATACTCACAAACACTTGAGAACAAGTAGACTACTAATTAGGGTTACCACCACTAATTTCATCAGGGATAACCAAGCTTCCAAGCCTGTTATATAGGTCGCGGGTTGAAAACTCCGCCTACCTGTCGACTGCCAAAACATGTAGTTGACTGCCCTCTGTGGAAATTTGACCGTTGCATCCCAACGGCTCGATACTAGTCGACTGCTAAAACTAGCAGTCGACTGCTCCACACTTACCGAACGAACAGAAGTATTCTGTTCGTTCCTAGTTGACTACACGGTCGACTGCACCAGTCGACTGCTAAAACATGCAGTCGACTACTACAGTAACGCTACAATACTGCTACAGTGACTATTAGTACTATCAGTCCTTGGACCTGAAGTCATCATGGTTCCCTACATAAGGAGTTGCATATTTTGGCTTCGTCAAACGTCACCCGTAAATGGGTGGACTATAAATGCGACTACTGGGTATATAACAAATTATACGGAGGGATGTGAGTGATGTAGATGAGATCTATCCCTCTATATGACGGGAGTGACATCATGATTCTTGATAGAGTGAGACCACTAAGTGCATGGTCATGCCCAAATGAGTCAATATGAGATATTGAGCTCATTTGATTATAGTGAGTCTACTTAGAGTTCAAGACATAGATTGATTAGAGGATGACACGGTCTATGCCTCAATTGATCAATCTAGATGTCAAGGATAGAAGGACATTGTCACATATTGTGAGAGTTACAATTAGTAGTCATAAAGGTGATGTTGGATCTCAACATTCTTGTAACTTAGGTAGTAATGATGTGTTGCTAGATACCGCTCATTACTTATGTTTCTAAATGAGTTTAGGAACATTGCCAACGTTACAAGAACCTATAGAGTCACACACAAAGGGCAATTAGATGGAGATTAGGTTCATATGATAGACCAAGAGGATTAGGTTCATGTGATGAACCAAATTGGATTAAGAGTAATCCAAATTAGACTAATTGAGTTAGACTCAATTTGATTCATGTGTCGAATGAGTCTAGTTTAGACTATAATTCATTGAGTCAATTTAAACTAATGAATTTAGATTCATTAAATTAAATTGGTTCGAATCAAAGGGTAGATTTGTTCAACCATGGGAGATAAATGGGTCAAGTTTGACTTAACTTGAGAGGGAAGATGAAGGGTCAAGTTTGACTTGACCAAATGCCACCTCATTTGTGACTTGGCATGGGCCGGCTAATGATGGTGTTCCACATCATCATGGCTACATCATTGTGTGCCACCTCATGAGGAAGACTAAGAGCCATGACTCTTGGTATTACATGGAGGTATATAACACACAATGAAGTGGCTGGCCACTTTATGGTGAATTGAAGCAAGGTGTGTGCTCATTCAATTCTTCTTCTTCCTCCTCTCTTCTTCCTTCTCCCTCTCCTCCATTGCCGAGCCATTCAAGGGTGCTAGCACACTCGAAGTGATTTTTCTCCACCTTTTGTCCGTGTGGATATGTGTAGAGGAGTGTATACTTGACACTCTATGAGATCCGACAACCGTTTGGACGAGCGGGATAAGCAAAGGGCATCGCGACAAGGGTAACACTCTTATCATGTAGATCTAAGGTAGATCTAGGACAAACAAACATATACATAAATTTTATTTATCTTCGCACGGATTCGTGGCAAGACTTCGAGGTTTCCGCAACGCAAAAATTGATTTTTGCGGCTCGAAAGTCCCAACAGTGGTATCAGAGCCAAGTTCGAAGCATGTACTTGTTTGTATTTTGTTTTTATGAAAAGATATTATATCTGTAAGTTTACTGTTTTTATGGATTTTGTGAGTAATTTTCTCGTAGAGGTGAAGCAACAAGTGCTTGGACACTTATAGGCTTCAACTACCGAGAAAAATCTTCCGAAACAGCAAGATCTCACCCAAATTGTTTTGGGACAGTGGCTTAAGGCGCTGTTAGATCAAGATGGGGCACTCGCTATATTCATTTCGTGAGTAGGGGCGCTTCCCCTAACCCCACAAGGGGCATTGTCTCGCGATCGCGCTCGAAAATCGCTAATCGGGACCGCCGGGAAGTTGTAACTCATAAAATTCATAAAAATAGTAGTAAATTTATAGAAATTTATGTAAAATATATAATTTAGAATTATGTATGATATTGTGATGATCATGACCCAAAAACCCCTATTTGATTGGACAAAAAATTATGTTGTAATTCATAATATGGCCTGCGCGCCATTTTTGTGTTGTGCGTGTTGTATGTGATTTGCGACCTGCGCGTCATGCCTCCTTTATTTATATTCCTGTTGTAAAATAGTTTTAAACTCGAATGTAACTCGAGTTTCAATTTTATAATGTACAATTGAAGATGGAGTTACAAGAAGGAAGCCGACAATACAAGGCGGTCAAAGGAGACGCTTGAAGAAGCTGTTGACCCTAGGTTGACCGTTCGATCTTCTCATTGGCTTGAGAAGATCGTAGTAGAGCCATGACCTCATCACAATATATGTATATATCTTGATATATTTGCTTGTGTGTATGTGATGCATGCTTGTGTAGGGTAATTAGTGCCTTAATGCTATATGATACACATTCATGATTAGATTAGATCTTAATCAAGACGACTCAAAATGCCTACCAAGTTTTGATACCCATCACTACCTCGATCATTTGTTGTTGTTGAATCTGCCAAAGAAGAGCAACGCATATTATCTTGGTAAGGTGCGGAGGGACAATCTTGGTCCCGCCTAACAAAGCTTAGGTGAGTACAAACTCAATTAGATTGAGTATAACTAGTTAACTCAATTTGATCGGGTATAACTATAGGCATTTTTCAACGGTTGGAAGATAGGATAAAAATCACATTTATACTAAATCTTGGGCGATTTAGCCAAAGCTAACTTAAGTTTTAATATAAATGAGGATCTTGATCCTATAAACAAGAGTTGCATAGAGATGTAATTGATAATTAGTTATCTACCGATCATACTAAGTCTTGGGCGATTTAGCCAAAGCTAACTCAAGGCGTAGTATGATGTGGATCTTGTCCCGCGTGAATTATAGCCCATTAGTATGAATCTACTAGTGTGGTTTGACCACATCCATGACTTGATTCTACAAAAGTTCTATAATTCAGTGGGAGCATCATTTAGTTAAAGGCCTAATTAAATGATAAATGGAATATGATATTTACTCTCTGCTTTATTTATGTTATAGATTGCCATGTCGACAAACACGAACACTTTGTCCCTGCGTTCTGTCCTTGACAAGGACAATCTCAATGGAGCTAATTTCCTGGACTGGTACAGGAATCTGAGAATCGTTCTCATACAAGAAAGAAAACTGTACGTCCTAGAGCAGCCCATTCCCAAGGCACCTCCTGCCACTGCCACGCAAGCTGACCGAGATGCTTATAAGAAGCATCAAGATGATACATTATATGTGTCATGCCTCATGCTCGCACCCATGAACTCTGAGCTTCAGAAGCAATACGAGTTGATGACTGCTTATGATATGGTTGAACATCTTCGTCAACTATATCAAGGACAAGCAAGGCACGAGAGATTGGAGATCTCTAAGGCACTGTTTCAGTGCAAGATGCAAGATGGGACTCCCGTAGGTCCATATGTACTCAAGATGATTGGGTACATAGAGAACCTACAGAGGTTGGGATTCCCACTTGGCCAAGAACTGGCCACTGACTTGATCTTGCAATCCTTTCTAGAGAGCTACAGTCAATTTGTCATGAATTGCAACATGAACGAAATTGATAAGTCATTGCCTGAGCTGCTAAGCATGTTGAGAACTACAGAGCTCAACCTTATGAAGGTAAAGCCCAACTCCATTTTGATGGTGCAAAAACATAAAGGCAAGGGCAAGCCTAAAGGTAAGGGAAAGTCCCGAGCCAAGAGCAAAGGCAAGATAATGAAACCTAAAGGAGGGGTTGCCAAGGATGCTACCTGCTTCTACTACGGTCAGACAGGGCATTGGAAGAGGAACTGCAAAGGATACCTAGAAGATCTTAAGAAGAAGAGAAATGAGATTTCTACTTCAGGTATATATGTTATAGAAGTCAATCTTTCTATTTCTTGATCGTGGATATTAGATACCGGATGTGCTTCTCACATTTGTACTAATGTGCAGGCGCTGAGAAATAGCAGGACATTGACGAAGGGCGAGGTGGACCTATGAGTAGGCAATGGAGCACGGGTTGCTGCTGTTGCTGTAGGAACTTACTATCTATCTCTGCCCTCTGGGCTTGTACTAGAATTAGATGAATGTTGTTATGTGCCTGCTCTTACAAAGAACATCATTTCAGTTTCTTGTTTAGATAAGAAAGGTTTTTTGTTTATAATAAAGAACAAATATTGTTCCATTTATTTAAACGATATGTTCTTTTGTAGTGCACCTCTGATGAACGGACTCTACATTCTAGACTTAGAGAACCCCATCTATAACATAAGTACTAAAAGGTTCGAGTCACATGAAATGAACCGAACCTATCTCGGGCATTGTCGCTTAGGTCATATAAATGAGAATCGCTTATCCTAGCTCCATAAAGATGGTTTGCTGGACTCATTTGATTTTGAATCATATGAGACATGCGAGTCATGCCTACTGGGCAAGATGACCAAGACTCCCTTTAGTGGACACAGCGAAAGAGCAACTAACTCGTTAGGATTTATACATAGTGATATATATGACCCTTTCAATGTCACTGCCAGAGGAGGTTATAGGTACTTCATTACATTTACTGATGACTTCAGTAGATATGGTTATGTGTATCTGATGACACATAAGTCACAATCCTTTGAAAAGTTCAAAGAATTCAAGAATGAAGTACAAAACCAGCTAGGCAAGAGTATTAAGATACTTCGATCAAATCGAGGTGGAGAATACCCTAGCCATGAGTTTCGTGACTATCTAGCTGAGTGTGGGATTCTATCCCAACTCACTCCTCCTGGAACACCACAATGGAATGGTGTATCCGAAAGGAGGAATCGTACCCTATTAGATATGGTACAATCTATGATGAGTCACACAATCTTCCTATATCTTTTTGGGGATATGCTCTGGACTCAGCAGCCTTCACACTTAACCATATTCCGTCCAAAGCTGTGATAAAGACACCATATAGGATATGGACTGGGAGAGATACCCAGGTATCTTTTATGAGGATTTGGGGTTGTGAGGCTTACGTTCGACGTCAAGTCTCGGATAAACTGGGACCCAAATCCGATGAGTGCTATTTTATAGGATATCTCAAGGAAACGAAAGGATATTACTTCTACATTTCTAGTCAACACAATTGTGGCTAAGACTGGAGTATTTCTAGAAAAGGACTTTGTTTCTAGAAAAATTAGTGGGAGTACCTTCGATCTTGAAGAAGTTCAAGATATGGACCATAGCACTGAAGCCTTGATGGAAGTTGAACTTGAACCACAAAATGTTGTGGATGATGAGATTGTTCCATAAGGAGTTGAGGAACAACAACTAGTTCAAGTAGACCTACCTCTTCGCAGGTCTGATAGGGTATGTCGTCAGCCTGAGAGATACTCATTTCTCTTGCATGACCATGACGATGTTATGCTCGTTGAGAATGAGCCTACCTCATATCAGGAAGTTGTGATGAGACCAGATTCTGAGAAATGGCTAGAGGCCATGAGATCCAAGATGGAATCCATGTACACCAACCAAGAATGGACTTTGGTTGATCCACCTGAAGGCGTCAAACCCATTGGGTGTAAGTGGGCCTTTAAGAGAAAGACTGACATGGATGGACATTTGCATACCTATAAGAGTCGTTTGGTAGCTAAAGGTTTCAAGCAAATTCATGGTATTGACTATGATGAAACCTTTTCTCTAGTAGCGATGTTTAAGTCCATTCGGATCATATTTGCTATTGCAGCATATCACGATTATGAGATCTGGCAGATGGATGTCAAAACCGTGTTTCTGAATGGAAACTTGCTCGAGGATGTGTACATGACACAACCTGAGAGTTTTGTAGATCCATTGCATACTGACAGAGTATGCAAGCTGCATAAGTCCATTTATGGACTAAAGCAAGCTTCTCGGAGTTGGAATCTTCGATTCGATGATGCGATCAAACAGTTTGGTTTCATCAAGAATGAAGATGAACCATATGTCTACAAGAAGGTTGTTGGGAACACAGTTGTCTTCCTTGTATTGTATGTGGATGACATACTACTCATTGAAAATGGCATCCCTTTGCTGCAGTCTGTAAAGATTTGGCTGGGGAATTATTTCTCAATGAAGGACTTAGGTGAAATAGCCTGTATTCTAGGCATAAAGATCTATAGAGATAGATCTAAGAGATTGCTTGGCCTAAGTCAAAGTGCATATATTGACACGGTATTACTACGGTTTGCCATGCAGAATTTCAAGAAAGGATTTCTGCTGATGTTATATGATGTGAGTCTTTCGAAGACTCAAAGTCCCTCTTCTAGAGAGGAGAGACCGCATGGATAAGATCCCTTATGCTTCAGAACACAGTTGCTGTGAAGCAGATAGCTTTGAGCATGTTTCTCTGTGCCATGCTATGTACTCATCCTTTTGTTTCGTATGCTTTGAGCATGACGAGCAGATACCAGTCAGATCCTGGTGAGTGTCACTGGATAGCGATCAAGAATATTCTTAAGTACTTGAGAAGGACTAAAGACTATTTCTTGATATTTGGAGGCGATGACGAGCTAGCTGTAAAGGGTTACAGTGATGCCAACTTCCAAACTGACCAGGATGATTATATATCGCAGTCTGGGTTCGTGTTTTGTTTGAATGGTGGTGCTGTGAGCTGGAAGAGTTTGAAGCAGAACACAGTTGCTGATTCTACAATAGAGGCCGAGTATATTGCTGTATCAGAAGAAGTAAAGGAGATAGTTTGGATCTGCAAGTTCATTACTGAGCTTGGGGTGGCTCCTAACATAGCCGATCCTATAGAGCTCTATTGTGACAACAATGGAGCAATTGCACAGGTTAAGGAACTTCGCTCACACCAGCGGACCAAACACATACTACGACGCTTCCATCTCATTTGAGAGATCATCGATAGAGGAGATGTGAAAATTTACAGAGTACCCACAGAGGCTAACATCGCTGATCCCTTGACCAAGGCTTTGGCACAGAGAAAGCATGATGGTCACACTATGTCATTGGATATTAGACCCTATACTGATTGACACTAGTGCTAGTGGGAGATTGTTAGTAAGAGCCCTAGAGCCAATCATGTGATGATTGTTGTATGAACTCGATGTATCATATTCCTATATATTTATAAAGACATTTCTTTATGGTTATTATACTTACTTGTATTGGTGCCAAATAACTAAGTATAATAACATCCTTGAGTAGAAGGTTCTTATCTATATCAATCGATTGGTTGAATTGATAATGAGATGATATAGAGAACACTACTCTTAATCATTCCTAGTCAAGTATTAACATTCAGGGATAATTTTAATACGATGAGACTAGCATGCAGGTCAACTCGATGACTTGATCTCACAAGTCATGAATATAAAGATATCATGTTGACACATGAGTATATATTGGAGAATGTATACTGAATGACCCGCCATGAGAAACTATCATGGATCGTTATATGACTGTCATATAATTTCTCATGTGACTATTAGTATGACTATCAGTCCTTGGACCTGAAGTCACCATGGTTCCCTATATAAGGAGTTGCATACTTTGGCTTCGTCAAACGTCACCCGTAAATGGGTGGACTATAAAGGCGACTACTGGGTATATAACAAATTATGCGGAGGGATGTGAGTGATGTAGATGGGATCTATCCCTCCTATATGATGGGAGTGACATCATGATTCTTGATAGAGTGAGACCACTAAGTGCATGGCCATGCCCAAATGAGTCAATATGAGATATTGAGCTCATTTGATTATGGTGAGTCTACTTGGAGTTCAAGACATAGATTGATTAGAGGATGACATGGTCTATGCCTCAATTGATCAATCTAGATGTCAAGGATAGAAGGAAATTGTCATATATTGTGAGAGTCACAATTAGTAGTCACAAAGGTAATGTTGGATCTCAACATTCTTGTAACTTGGGTAGTAATGATGTGTTGCTAGATACCGCTCATTACTTATGTTTCTAAATGAGTTTAGGAGCATTGCCAACGTTACAAGAACCTATAGGGTCACACACAAAGGGCAATTAGATGGAGATTAGGTTCATATGATAGACCAATAGGATTAGGTTCATGTGATGAACCAAATTAGATTAATAGTAATTCAAATTAGACTAATTGAGTTGGACTCAATTTGATTCATGTGTCGAATGAGTCTAGTTTAGACTATGATTCATTGAGTCAATTTAAACCAATGAATTTAGATTCATTAAATTAAATTGGTTTGAATGAAAGGGTAGATTTGATCAACCATGGGAGATAAATGGGTCAAGTTTGACTTGACTTGAGAGGGAAGATGAAGGGTCAAGTTTGACTTGACCAAATACCACCTCATTTGTGATTTGGCATGGGTCGGCCAATGATGGTGTTCCACATCATCATGGCTACATCATTGTGTGCCACCTCATGAGGAAGACCAAGAGCCATGACTCTTGGTATTACATGGAGGTATATAACACACAATGAAGTGGCTGGCCACTTTATGGTGAATTGAAGCAAGGTGTGTGCTCATTCAATTCTTATTCTTCCTCCTCTCTTCTTCCTTCTCCCTCTCCTCCATTGCCGAGCCATTCAAGGGTGCTAGCACACTCTAAGTGATTTTTCTCCACCTTTTGTCCGTGTGGATACGTGTAGGGGAGTGTACACTTGACACTCTATGAGATCTGGCAACCGTTTGGACGAGTAGGATAAGCGAAGGGCATCGCGACAAGGGTAATGTTGGGATCTTAGATGGCTAGAGGGGGGGTGAATAGCCTCTTAAAAAAAACTTAGACAGAGATTTCTACACAAAAACTAATTAGCACAGCGGAAGTGGAAAACTAAAATGAAGGAAGAAAAACACATACACAGCAGACACAAAGATATACGAGGTTCGGGGATAACTTGCCCCTACTCCTCGGCGTGTCCGTAAGGTGGACGACTCCTTGATCTTCGGTAGATCGCACCCCGGATAACTTCCGGCTAAAGATGTCTCCTTCTCGGTGGAGCAACCTCTCAACAGAGTCTCAAGAAAGATCTAAATTAAAGCACGAGACTTACAGAAACTCGGTGGCAAAGGAGAATAGAAGTGCTTACAACCACGCGAGGATCAGTAACAGAAAACAGAGATCGCAGTTCACCCGAGAGCTCAAGAACTTCGCACAACAGCACAGACTTTTTTTTTTAAAGCTTTCTTCGTTGTATTGTTCTTGTTCCCCTCTAGCTGTTTTTACTGCTTCTCAAATCTGATCTCTGCTGTCACAGATCTGGTCAAAACTGCGCAAATCAGCGCTGCAGCCAATCCCTCTTCCTCCTTACCTGGTTCTCTGAACTCACACCAATGATATCACAGTCATCACTGGCGTCTTCTGAGCTCGAACCAATCCCCAGGAGTCAAGCAGATCGCAGCCCAATCGCAATCAGAAACCCAGTGAACGTTGATGCCTCAAATGCATCTGTTGCAGCAAATCACAGTGTAAAGAGCACTTGTCTTCTTCTCTTAATGAAGCTCAATTTGAATTCAACCATGAGAATGTGACCTGCAACCTGCAAGCTCAAAAGACTCACAGCAGATGGTTAAAAATAGATGGTGAAGACAAATACGGCAATCAGAAAAAGTACATGCAAAATAAACAATACCGTGGATCGGTCTGCAGACCGATCCACGCTTTCTGGATCATCGGTGATCGGGTGCGCGACGATCGATAATCTGATCGGTCCCTAGACCGATCGATGGCGCCGTTCAAATCGCGCGACTTCGATCGGCTGCGACCGATCAGGCGATTAACTGATCGGTCCCGAGACCGATCGGATAGCGTTCTTCCCAAACGCTTACGCCTCGACGGTCTCGAGGCCGATGCACCGATGGGCTCGATCGATTTCGATCGGTGCGGACCGATCGAAACGTCGTAGCCATCGATCACACGGTGGTCGGCGGACCGATCGTGTCAGCGGATCGGTCCTGACCGATCAACTTCTCGACTTCGATCCGGGTCGAGCCCTCTCGACCTAGTCCGGAAAATGAGCTCCTAACCCTTTCCGACTTTATCCGGTCCTGAGAACGAGCTGAACCCTCTCGACTCCGCATGCCAAGTTTCCTTCTTGGACTTTTCAACACCGGATGTCCGATCACCCTTGATCCATCTAGATTTTCCTCGGCTTCACTCACTAGGACTTGCACTAGCTTCACTCACTAGGGTTTTCACATGGCTTCACTCACGGGACTTGCACTAGCTTCACTCACTAGGGTTTCACCGGCTTCACTCACCGGACTTTCCAATCGCTTGATCAGTCAACCTAGTCAACTGGATTAGTAATTCTGAGTTAATTATCGATACAAACTTAAATCGATGTCAGCACAAAAACAACATCCGTGTCGATATATCAACAATCTCCCCCTTTTTTTTGTTTGACAACACGATTTAAGTTTAGATAAGAAATGCTCATATACCCATAATTTTAGGGAAATCAGGATCCTCCCCCTAAGACGGATACACCACCAAGTCAAGGACGGGAATCAAGATCCTTCCCGTTATCCTCTCCCCTAAAATCAAGCTTTCATACATTTCTAAACTTAGGTATCCTCTCCCCCTTTGTCAAACACCGAAAAGGTGCAAATGAGGTGACAAAAATTCAAAAGGCTCCCCCTTAACCCATACTGCCTTCTCTTAACTGACCTAGAATTCCCTCTAAGGTCACAATATGACAATAAGAAAGACATAAGATACAATCAAATCATGGCATAGGAACAGCATATTAAAAACCGATAGAAAATGAAGCATAATAAAGAGCAAGCAAATATAAAACTGAGTAGCATAAATACATGAGTAGCATCAGAAGTGCAAACATCCAGGTCCGACATAAAAACTAACAAATAACATCCAAAATACAGACAGTCAACAAACAAACTGTATCAATCAATATCCTCACACTGAGGAACATCACCACCATCGGCAGGAGGGGTGAAATCCTGAGGCGGCACGCTGGAGGATGGATAGCCTGGGTAAGACTGCGGAGGCGGGTAGCGTGCCATCCATCCGAGTAGCAACTGCTGTGTCACCACCTGATGACTGCGCATATCATCGAAGCGCTGGTCAATCTGCCCGCGCAGGTCATCGTAGCGCTGGTCTATCCGAATGCGAAGTCCATCGAACTCAGCAGCCACCATCTCCTCGTGTCGATCAAAACGACTCTCCAGCTCGGCGATCTGCCAGCGCAGATCAGGATCGGCCTCTCCATCGCCGGCAGGAGGAGGAGGAGCAGCAATAGGAGCAACCTGTCGTCGAGGTAACTCACCTAGTGCCCTCCCATCCTTCCACCTAACTGTCCCATCCTGTCCTAAGATTCCAGACTTGGAAAACGCACGTTTCCCAAGTCGACAATCCTGCCTAACCATCTTTACTATCCTCCACTTAGAGACATCAATACCCAGGGTCTCAAGCCAGTCAGTAATTATATGCCCAAAAGGCATATAGATGGTGTAACCGCTTGGCTCGCTATGGGATATGATAGAAGTATAGACACTCGACATGACATCAAAGTCAAGACGCCTACGCAACCCGTAAAGCATCAGACAATGATACGGTCGAATCTCTACCAATGGTTTAGAGGTGATAGGTAGAAGACAGTTTGTGACAATTTTGAAAAGAATGTAATCAGGAGCAGAAAGGCCAAGGGCTGCAAATGTAGGAAAGTCGACATCTAACTCATCTAATCCATCCAGTCTCGGATGTACAAAGAAGTACTCATAAATCGAGTCAGATGAGACATCAAGAGGATGAGGCACGGGTTCAGGCAAAGAAGGATAGAATGAGAACACCGTCCCCGAACACAAACGACAGCCTAAATAATCAAAGAAGGCAATTAAGCTGAAATCAACGTTTTGCTTAGCCACTCTTGATCTATAACTACCATCAATAGTCTGATGAAGGTTGTTATAGAATTCAGAAACTAGGTCAAAGTTGATATCTCTCTCTAAATATACCAAGGAATCAAGTTTATAGTACGCTATGGTCTCCGTAATTGCTGGACAAAACTCATTCATGTATTTTTGATCGACTGATCTACATGGGAGCAATTTGAAGGTCCTTTCCTTAAAGGATTGTTCAAACTGTTGGTTGGGAAATCTTCCCGAACTGGATGGTTGAGGTCGGGAACTAGCAGCAGGAGCTTTGGATTTATCTTTGGACTTGGAAGTACCCTCACCCTCACCTACTGGTTTCTTTCTAATGGGACACAATGGGAAAAAGAAGAGCACAGGAGCCACCCGAAACACAAAGCCACAGATATGTGAGAAATGAAGTCGAAATGCCAAAGTTCTAGAGAAATAGGAGTTACCTTGGTGCCATTGAACTCTCGGCTAGAGCTTCGGAGGGCTAGAACTGGACTAGTGTTCCGGCGTGCAAAGAGAAGAGAAAGGGTGAGCTGGTGGGAAGAGTCGGCTAGGGTTTCCCATGAATGAGGAAAATAAGGGATCGGGAGGTTTTAAGGGTTTAGATGGGTGTACAGTGAAGAAATGATCGGACGGTTGTCCGATCAGAAGGTATCAGAAACCTCCTGATCGGTCCCTGGACCGATCCAGGATCATCCTGATCGGTCCACGGACCGATCAGGAGACGATCAGTACTCACTGATCGGTCCCCTTGACCGATCAGCAAGATTCCTGATCGGTCGGTAGACCGATCAGAGATTGATCAGTGGCTTTTCTGCCGAATTGATTTGATCGGTCTCCGGACCGATCAGGTAACTCTCTGATCGGTCTGTAGACCGATCAGAAAGAGATCAGTAGCAGGCTCGAGCGTGCCAGGCTAACTTGATCGGTCCGTAGACCGATCAGTGTCTGATTTCTCCCGTAATTTCAGTAACTGAAAGTAGTAATTTCAGTAACTTGTGTTCGATAATTCGTGGGAGTTTCTCTAGGAAAACTCCCAAGTTCAGCACCTAGAACATGGAGGATCTACAAGCATAGCTCTTACCTAAAAGTTATGGTCTGAACAGGTTTATAGCCCTAAAGTTTCAGATTCTCATCAAACAAAACCTCACACTAACTCCAAACATATGGAGTTCTGTCTTCTTGGTCCTTAAGAGTTCAAAACATATTTTTGCTAAACTCGTCTCTATGATCAGGTTCAAGTTTGTCAAAATATAGACAACTTGTCCTAATTTGCAATCAAGGCATGAAAGCTGAAATTGTTGATTCTTGTTATGTATAGTTTCAAGTTTGTCAAAATATATCCAAGTTATTATTATTTCCTTTAATAACCTATCGTTTTATCAATCAAAAGTCATGACATGAACCAAACAACAATACCAATCAACACATCAACCATCAACCATAATTAGAAACTTTCTAGGCAGAAGTCCAACCAAGATTCCTTAGTTGGAATATATGAGTAAGATCTAGGAACCAATTACACATGAATTATGTAATGGTATTCCCCATACTCAATTAATGTCTCTTCAACCTAATTATTCAAGAGATGCATGATACATTTTGAATAATTTGGTTGTTCCTAGCATCTCACCCCATTTCTAGCAAACAAAAATATTTTGTTAAACCTTATAGTTTGTGTGAGATGTTCCCAAGTTGCCCAAAATCATTCCCAATTTCTTTTGTCATTTTAATTTGTCCTTATTGATCATGATGAAGTCCTAAGGACCTAAGGAGCCAAACACATCCCCAACTCCCTCCTTAAATGACTAAATTCATTTTCCGGAAGGGGTTTGGTGAAAATGTCGGCTAGGTTTGACTTTGACTCCACATATGTGAGCACAATGTCACCCCTAGCTACGTGATCTCTAATGAAGTGATGACGCACTTCAATGTGCTTGGTCCTTGAATGATGGACTGGATTTTTAGTTAGGTTGATCGTGCTAATGTTGTCACATAGCACTTGTACACCCTTATAAGAAAGTCCATAATCCTCTAGGGTGTGTATCATCCACAACAACTGTGATACACTCTCTCCCATGGCAATATATTCGGCCTCGGTCGTGGAGAGAGCAACACAATGTTGCTTCCGACTTGACCAACTAACTAATGATGAACCTAAGAATTGGCAACCCCCACTAGTGCTTTTCCGATCCAATTTGCACCTAGCATAATCGGAATCGGTATAGCCTATCAAGTCAAAAGACTCTGTACGAGGGTACCATAGACCTACTCGAATTGTGCCCTTAAGGTATCTCAATATTCTCTTAACTGTAATTAAATGAGATTCCTTGGCACAGACTTGATACCTAGCGCACATGCCCACAGCAAAGAGTATGTCCGGTCGACTAGCTGTGAGATATAGAAGACTACCAATCATGCTTCTATATTGCGTTAGATCAATTGGTTTCCCACTCTCATCATTGTCAAGGCGAGTGTTTGTCGCCATTGGAGTGGACACTTCCTTAGAGTCACTCATATTGAATTTTCTAAGCATCTCTTGAGTGTATTTCATCTGATGGACATAAATGCCATCTCGAGTTTGTTTGATTTCAAGTCCAAGGAAGAATGTCAATTCTCCTACTAGACTCATCTCAAACTCACTTTCCATGTGAGAAATAAATTCATTCAAATAGCCCTTGTTATTTGAGCCACAAATTATGTCATCGACATATACTTGGGCTACAAAAATATTTTCACCATCTCTATGCAGAAATAGTGTTGGGTCTATTTGGCCTCTCACAAAACCCTTTTCTAGTAAATATGTTGACAACCTTTCGTACCAAGCTCGTGGTGCTTGTTTAAGCCCATAAAGTGCTTTCTTGAGCTTGTACACGTGGTTTGGAGCTTCGGTATTCACAAACCCCGGTGGTTGTTCAACATAGACTTCTTCTTTAATAAAACCATTTAAGAAGGCAGATTTAACATCCATTTGATAGAGTTTGAAACCTCTATGTGCAGCAAAAGCTAGCATCAAACGAATGGACTCTAATCGTGCCACGGGAGCATAAGTCTCATCATAATCGAGACCTTCGACTTGACTATAGCCCTTGGCTACAAGTCTTGCCTTGTTTCTTACAACTTCTCCCTTTTGATTTAACTTACTTTTGAAGACCCATTTAGTTCCAATAATGGTGGTCTTTTTCGGTCTAGGAACCAAGTCCCACACTTGGCTCCTTTCAAATTGACCTAATTCGTCTTGCATAGCTATGATCCAATCAGGATCGCGCAATGCCTCATCAACTAATTTTGGTTCAATCTCTGAAATCAATGCGACTTCATTAGACTCATTTCTGAAGAATGATCTAGTCCTAACCCCTTGTTGGATGTCTCCCACAATTTGGTCTTGGGGATGACTAGTGGCTATCCTAGATTGTCTTGGTGTTGGTGGTGCCTCATGAATGGTCTCACTCGGCACAGGCGAGGACTCAATATCAGGCAAAGGATCAAATTGAGTTCTTTGTTGCCTTTGCTCATCAACATCAGAGTCAACTTCGACTCGTTCTTCATTTTGATCATTCAAACTTAGATTTCTAAGTTCAAATTGAATTTCTCCTACATCCCTTGGTTGATCATTTAAGTTAGGGATTTCTTCAAAGGCTACATCAGAGGACTCTTCAATCAATTTGGTCCTATTGTTGTAGACTCGATAGGCTTTGCTGGTAAGAGAATACCCGACCAGTATCCCTTGATCAGCCTTAGCCGTGAACTTCCCAAGATGGTCCTTGGTGTTCAAAATAAACACCTTACAACCAAACACCCTAAGATGTTTAATTGTAGGTGGTTTCCCAAACCAAAGTTCATGGGGAGTCTTTCCTAAAAACCTATGTATTAAAACTCGATTTTGCACATAGCAAGCTGTATTCACAGCTTCAGCCCATAAGTAGCTCGGTAGTGAGTACTCATTGAGCATGCTTCGTGCAGCCTCTTGTAAGACTCGGTTCTTTCTCTCCACAACCTCATTTTGCTGTGGGGTCCTTGGAGTAGAGAACTCATGCCTATATCCCTTTTCTTGACAAAACTCTAAAAACCTATGATTTTGAAATTCCCCACCATGATCACTTCTAATGGTTTTAATTGTTGTCGATTTTCATTTTCAGTTCTTCTACAAAAGGAAATAAAAATATCTATAGTTTGGTCCTTATGTTTCAAAAAGAAAGTCCATGTGTATCTAGTAAAATCATCAACGATTACCAAGCAATATCTACTTCCATTCAATGATATTACACTACTGCAATCAAATAGGTCCATGTGCAATAAATCTAAAGCAGTAGATGTACTTACAGTGCTTTTACCTTTATGAACAACTTTTGTTTGCTTACCCTTTTGACATGCATCACATAGTTTGGTCTTGTGGTACTTGATGCTGGGTAAGTCTCGCACTAATCCTTGGTTGGCCAACTTCCGGATGTTCTTCATGTTTACATGTGCCAACCTTCTATGCCATAGCCAAGACTCTTCTTCTTTTGACATGAAACACTTAATCAAAGCATTAGTAGCACTTTTAAACGATACTTGATAAATATTATCAACCCTTGTGCCTACTAGTACCATGTCAAGTGTGTCAATGTGTTTAACCAAACATTGACTTGAATGAAATTCAATTGTGTAACCCGTATCACACAATTGACTGACACTTAGGAGATTAAAAGTCATCCCCTTGACTAGAAGGACATTCTTGATATGGAGACATTCGGATATATGAATATCTCCAACTCCTACAACCTTAAGACTACCATTGTTACCAAATGACACATTACCTCTATTTTTGTTTTGAATGGTAGAAAATAGTGACTTGTCCCCGGTCATGTGCTTGGAGCATCCACTATCAACAAACCAAGTTGATAGACGCTCCCCCTTTACCAATGCCTACAAGACACGAAAGATAGATGTTTTAGGTACCCAAATCTTGGGACCCAATGCATCTACAATGAAAGACTTAGGCACCCATGCCTTTGTTACCTTCTTCCTAGTCTCATGAACCCTAGAAACATGCGATCTATGAAATTGGGTTCTTGACACTAAAGAAATAAAACTAGACTCCTTAGGTTGGTATCCTAATCCAGCCTTGTTGTAGACCGCCCTTTGGGCATTTAGAATCATGTCTAATGTCTTGGAGCTAGTTGAGAATTTCTCAAGCATTTTCTTGAGTTTCTCAACCTCACCCTTCAAGGCTTTGTTTTCATCTTCAAGGAGCTCTAGATGTAGGTCATCAACCTCATCTTCCCTAAGAGCTCTCAAGTTCTCTACTTCTTCTTTTAATGATTTATTTTCTGTTTTTGATTTTTTAAGCAAGGTAGACAAATGTGTAATAGTCTTATAGCATTTTTCTAAGTGAGAAGAGGTTACCTCTTCATCATCCGAAGATGATGAAGCCGCGGCTGATGTGCTTGAGTCATCACTCTCGGATTCGGACTCCTCCCTTGCCATGAGTGCCAATTGCCGAGTACTCTTCTTCTTCTTCTTTTCCTCCTCCGATGAGCTTGAGGAGGATTCATCCCAAGTGGCCTTGAGAGCTTTCTTCTTCTTGGCTCTTTCCTCCTTCTTTTTGACCCGTTCCTCCTTCTTGAGTTTTGGACACTCACTCCGGTAGTGGCCTTTCTTGCTACACTCATAACATGTAACATTAGTCTTATCGATATTTTGATCATTAGATTTACCTTTTCCTTTATATCTCCTGCTTCTTCTCATGATCCTCCTCACAAAATTTGCCATCTCGCTTGATGATGATCCACCTTCATCATCGGACTCGGAGGAGGATGAAGATGAAGGAATCTCTTTCTCCTTCTTCTTTTCTCTCCTTCTTCTCCCATCCTTGCTCTTTTCTCCTGTAACCAAAGCTATACCTTTCTCCTTTTGACCTTTGTTAGCAAGTTCATGAAGTTCCATTTCACAAAAGAATTCGTCTAATTTAACAATGGAAAGATCCTTGGAAACCTTGTAGGCATCTACCATAGATGACCACAAGGCATTCCTTGGAAAGGATTTAAGAGCGTACCTTACTAGGTCGCGATTCTCCACGCGTTCATCCACGGAATGTAAACCATTGATGATTTCCTTGAACCTCCCATGTAGTTCACTTACCGTTTCATTTTCCTTCATGGTGAGATTTTGTAGTTGATTCAAGAATAGGTCCCTCTTGGCTATCCGAGAATCTCGAGTTCCTTCTTGGAGCTCGATAAGCTTGTTCCATAAATCTTTTGCACTCGAGAATGGACCTACCTTGACGAGTTGATCCTTGGCAATCCCACATTGTAAGGTGACAACCGCCTTGGCATCGGCTTGCCCTTTACGAGTTTGTTCAGTAGACCACCTTGATGAATCGAGTTCCTTACCTTCTTCGTCCTTCGGTGGTGTGAAGCCTTCCTTGACCGAGAACCACATGGAGATATCAGTCTTGAGGTAATACTCCATGCGGCTCTTCCAATACTGGAAATCTGCTCCATCGAAGAAGGGTGGTCTGTTGGTGCTGAATCCTTCCTTCATGGCCATCTTGTTGCTCCTTGGAATGTTAGTCCAGATGAAGAGCACCAGGCTCTGATACCACTTGTTGGGATCTTAGATGGCTAGAGGGGGGTGAATAGCCTCTTAAAAAAACTTAGACAGAGATTTCTACACAAAAACTAGTTAGCACAGCGGAAGTGGAAAACTAAAACGAAGGAAGAAAAACACATACACAGCAGACACAAAGATATACGAGGTTCGGGGATAACTTGCCCCTACTCCTCGGCGTGTCCGTAAGGTGGACGACTCCTTGATCTTCGGTAGATCGCACCCCGGATAACTTCCGGCTAAAGATGTCTCCTTCTCGGTGGAGCAACCTCTCAACAGAGTCTCAAGAAAGATCTAAATTAAAGCACGAGACTTACAGAAACTCGGTGGCAAAGGAGAATAGAAGTGCTTACAACCACGCGAGGATCAGTAGCAGAAAACAGAGATCGCAGTTCACCCGAGAGCTCAAGAACTTCGCACAACAGCACAGACTTTTTTTTTAAGCTTTCTTCGTTGTATTGTTCTTGTTCCCCTCTCGCTGTTTTTACTGCTTCTCAAATCTGATCTCTGCTGTCACAGATCTGGTCAAAACTGCGCAAATCAGCGCTGCAGCCAATCCCTCTTCCTCCTTACCTGGTTCTCTGAACTCACACCAATGATATCACAGTCATCACTGGCGTCTTCTGAGCTCGAACCAATCCCTAGGAGTCAAGCAGATCGCAGCCCAATCACAATCAGAAACCCAGTGAACGTTGATGCCTCAAATGCATCTGTTGCAGCAAATCACAGTGTAAAGAGCACTTGTCTTCTTCTCTTAATGAAGCTCAATTTGAATTCAACCATGAGAATGTGACCTGCAACCTGCAAGCTCAAAAGACTCACAGCAGATGGTTAAAAATAGATGGTGAAGACAAATACGGCAATCAGAAAAAGTACATGCAAAATAAACAATCGTGGATCGGTCTGAGGCCGATCCACGCCGAATCATCGCTGATCGGTGCGCGACCCGATCAGCACTAACTGATCGGTCCCCGACCGACCGGATGGCGCCGCTTCCAAATACGGCGACTTCGATCGATGCGGACCGATCAGTGTCTGATCGGTCCGAGACCGATCGATAGCGTTTTCCCAAGCGCTTACGGCCTCGATCGCCCGGCACCGATCAAAACCTGATGGGCTACTATCGATTTCGATCGGTGCGGGGCCGATCGATGGCGTCGATAGCCATCGATCAATTCCGATCGGTCGGCGACCGATCGTGTCAGAATTTCCTGGATCGGTGCCGGCCGATCCGCCTTCGACTCAGTCCGGGTCGAGCCCTCTCTGACCTAGTCCGGAAAAATGAGCTCCCTAGCCCTTTCCGACTTTATCTGGTCCTAGAGAACGAGCTACCAAACCCTCTCTGACTCCGCATGCCAAGTTTCCTTCTTGGACTTTTCAACACCAGATGTCCGATCACCCTTGATCCATCTAGATTTTCCCTTGCCCGGCTTCACTCACCAGGACTTGCACCTAGCTTCACTCACTAGGGTTTTCACCTGGCTTCACTCACCAGGACTTTCCAACTGCTTCAATCAGGTCAACCTAGTCAACCTGGATTAGTAATTAATCTGAGTTAATTATCTGATACAAACTTAAATCAGTGTCAACAGCAAAACAACATCCAGGTCAGACTGTATCAACAGGTAACACTCTTATCATGTAGATCTAAGGTAGATCTAGGACAAACAAACATGTACATGAATTTTATTTATCTTCGCACGGATCCGTGGCAAGACTTCAAGGTTTCCGCAACACAAAAAGTGGTTTTTGCGGCTCGAAAGTCCCAACAGTGGTATCAGAGCCAAGTTTGATGTAACACCCACGAAATGATAAGCTATACCTATGAGTATTTTTCTTTTAGAATAAAAGAAAAAGAGAAATGGAAATAGAAACAAAAAAATTTATGAAAGGAGTTGATCAAGGATTGAACCTTAAACCTTTTTAAATCTAATAGTAAGCTTTAAGGATTAAGGATTGACCACTAGGCCATCATAGGTATTGTTGACTAGAGAATGGAAATTTGTAGATAAAGGTAAAAGTATGATTAAGAGAAGGAAGCAAGAAAACATCAAGTAGCTTCTTCCTCCTTCTCTTGATTTAGAGAAGAACAAGAAAAAGACAATTTGTCTTCTTCTCTTTTCTTCCTTCCATTTTCGTGAGGATAAAGAAGGAGAGGGATTAGGAGAACTAAGGGGGATGAATGGAGACATTCTTCATCATTAAGAAAATAAGAAATGAGTTAATAGGGAAGAGAAAGCAAAACTTATCTTTGCTTCTTCCTCCCACTTAGCATAAGAGAGAAAAAGGGAAAGGAATTTTATTTTTTCTTCCTTTCCTCACCATTGCCGAACCTAGAGCCTCCCCTCTCCCAAATTTCCGAAATCCAACTAAGTTTTCTCCCTAAGGAAAACTAAACCTCAAGAAGAAGCCCTTAAGATCTACTTCCTACAAGCAAGAGAAGCAAAGGACATACTAGAAGGAGGAGCTCTCTTCTTCTTCTTCTCAAGGGTATCTTTATCTTAAGAAAAGACCAAGCAAGAGGATGTAAGTATCCCCTCACTTGTGGTACAAGTGGTTATGTGAATTTTCCTTAAGTTTAGATGGTTTAAAAACCTAGGATTTCCCTTGAAACTTTCGGCCATGAAGGATTGTAAAACCTAGAGAAGCTTAAACTCAAACTAACATGCTTATGATCTTTCTCATGATATGTTATGAATGTTTCCTTGATGTTTCATGCTTGTATGTTGCTTGGAACTAGGAGAATCCTCACATTAGGGTTCGGCCATGAAGAGAATAAGAACCCTAGAGAAGCTTAAACTCAAACTAATATTCTTATGATCTTTCTCATGATATGTTATGAATGTTTCCTTGATGTTTCATGGTTGTATGTTGCTTGGAACTAGGAGAATCCTCACCTTAGGGTTAGGCCATGAAGAGAATAAGAACCCTAGAGAAGCTTAAACTTAAATTTAATATGCTTATGATCTTTCTCATGATATGTTATGAATGTTTCCTTGATGTTTCATGCTTGTATGTTGTTTGGAACTAGGTAAACCTTACCTTAGGGTTTCGGCCATGAAAGGATTAAAAACCCTAGTGAGGCTCAAACTCAAATCTAACTTGCTTATGATCTTCCTCATGATATGATATGAAGATAACTTGATTTCATGTTGTTTAGAACTAGGTTTCCACATTTTAAACCTTCGGCCAAGATAGAATTTAAGGCTTAGGCAAGCTTAAACTCAACTCTAACATGCTCATATTTTTACCTATGATATGATATGAAATTAACATGATATTCTCATGCTTGTATTTGGTTGAGAACCTAGCTCCACACCTTATGACATTCGGCCACTTATAGTTTGTAGACCTAGGAAGCTTGAAACCTAAACTCAATATGCTCATGTTGTTGCTTATAATAAATGTTATGGAAATTGTTTAGGGTTCACATGTTGATATGCTAATTGTAACTTAGATCTAGGCCTTGCATGTTTCGGCCACATTATGAAGTTTAGACCTAGGAAGCTTAGAACCTAAATTTAATATGCTCATGATGTTCCTTATGATAAATGTTATGAAATTGATTTAAGGTTCATATGCTTTTATGATTGCTTGCAATCTAGAAGAACCCTTGCATGTTTCGGCCACCCTTAGTAGGTTGAGGTTTGAGACCCAATTATGACTCTTTATGTGCTTCATTTTGCCATGATATGAATTAGGAGATGCTAACTTATGTTCCATGCATGCTTATGTTTTCCATGATATGTTATATGCTCATTTATGTATGCTTATGAATCATGCATGAAAATATCTCCTATGATGTGCTATATGCTCAAGTATGTATGCTTTATGAAATGAAAAGAAAAGGCCTAAGAGATGCTTCCCTATTTGTTGGGACTAAGAGCACTCTTTATGATAAGCTAAGTGAAAGGCCTAAGAGTTGCTTCCCTATCAAGTGGGACTAAGAGCACTCTCTATGTTATGAAAAGTTATGAATGACATGTACATGATATGCTATGAATGACATGAATATGATATGCTATTAATGACATATACATGATATGTTATGAATGACATGAATATGATATGCTATGAATGACATGTACATGATATGCTATGAATGACATGAATATGATATGCTATGAATGACATGTATATGATATGCTATGAATGACATGAACATGATATTCTATGATATGATATGTATATGACATAATATTTTACTTTGTATGGCTTGTACCAAAAGGGTGGGCTCCTTATGCGCCCCTAGGTCGATGTACTAAGAAACGGGCCTAGTAAGGGATGAGCTCCTACGTGCCCCTAGGTCGATGGACTAAGAAACGGGCCTAGTTCCTAGTAGGATTCAAGATTAGCTACCTTGGATCTACTTAGGATGCGCGCATTTATGTATGTATGTGGTACTAAGCCGGGCCCCCTCATGTTGAGATTATTTTTAAGTACTATATGATATTATTTTTAAGACATTTCACACATGACATGAAGCATGTTTTGAAAAGCATCTTGCACATGACATCATCCATGATTTAAAGGACATCTCGCATATATGTTTATGATATGGAATGATATGATATGATTCTTACTCACATGCTATGATAGGATGTTCTTTATGCTATGATATGATATGTCATGATGCTTATTTTTATGATATGACATGATATGTTATGATGCTTACTTTACGTTATGATATGATTGTCATTTATGCCATGATAAGTTTATGCCATGATATGATGTTTACTTTATGCTATGATATGATAAGTTTATGCCAAGATATGATGCTCACTTTATGCTATGATATGGTTGTTATTTTATGCCATGATATGATTTTCATTTATGCTATGATATGAGTTTCATTCATGCTATGATATGTGATATGATTACTCTTATATGATATGTACGATTTTTGTGAGTAGGAAAAGATCTTACTGAGCCTTGTGTGCTCATAGCTTACTTTCCTTGTACCACAGATAAAGGTAAAGGATGGATAAACTAAAGGAGTAGCAGGAGGGGCAGGAGATGTGTGTAGTGGTGGCTTGGCTAAGAAAGAAAGACCTGCTTATGTTGATTTAGGATTGATATGAACTATACTTATTTTATGTTGATGACTTGCATGATCACTTTACTTATGCTTATGTTAAGATATGGATATTATGACTCTTTAAGTTGTAACTATGCTGAGCATGCTAGTATGATTAGTTGTGAAAAAAAAAAATGAACGATTACTTTCGCTGTTTAGAAATTCATGTACGTACATTATGTATTGTAGAAAGTAACACCGCCTCCACTAGCAGGAGGGGGCGGGGTGTTACATTCGAAGCATGCACTTGTTTGTATTTTGTTTTTATGAAAATATATAAGATCTGTAAGTTTCTGTAAGTTTACTATTTTTATGGATTTTGTGAGTAATTTTCTCGTAGAGGTGAAGCAACAAGTGCTTGGACACTTGCAGGCTTCAACTACCGAGAAAAATCTTTCGAAACGACAAGATCTCACCCAAATTGTTTTGGGACAGCGACTTAAGGCGCTGTTAGATCAAGATGGGACACTCGCGATATTCATTTCGGGAGTAGGGGTGCTGCCTCTAACCCTGCAAGGGGCATTGTCCCGCGATCGTGCCCGAAAATCGCTAATCGGGACCGTCGGGAAGTTGTAACTCATAAAATTCATAAAAGCAATAGTAAATTTATATAAATTTATGTAAAATACATAATTTAGAATTATGTATGATATTGTGATGATCATGGCCCAAAACCCCAATTTGATTGGACAAAAAATTGTGTTGTAATTCATAATATGGCCCGCGCGTTATTTTTGTGTTGTGAGTGTTGTATGTGATTTGCGACCTGCGCGTCGTGCATCCTTTATTTATATTCCTATTGTAAAATAGTTTTAGACTCGAATGTAACTCGAGTTTCAATTTTGTAATGTACAATTGAAGATGGAATTACAAGAAGGAAGCCGACAACACAAGGTGGTCAAAGGAGACGCTTGAAGAAGCTGTTGACCCTAGGTTGACCGCCCGATCTGTTGGAGTGTATACTAAAAGCCTAGCTTTTGTAAACATTTATTTTTGAAATAAAAGAATCATATTGGTTAAATATCTATATTTATTTGTTAAATATAGTTGTTCAATTAATTTATAAAGTAGATAACATGGTGTGTGGTGCCACACATAGAAGATCATGTTATCAGCTCTTTATAAATTATAAACAGTTACTCACGACTAAGATGGAAAGGAACAAACCATTGGTATAGTCATAGTGTAATTAGGTATTAGTTTATCTTGACTAATAAATTACACTAGTACACTCTAAGTGCATTGAGTAGGACCATTTTAGGTAAGTTCTTTTTATAACGACTTAATAAAAGAACTAGACCTTAGTTATTATGGAAGTGTGTACTCTTAATCCTAATATAATAACAAGCATATATATTTAGTATCTATTTCTTTAACTTATCAAAGGGTGAGATTTAGCTTGATAAATCAATAGGCCCGATAAGTTGGGAAATGATATTACTTATAGTGTGTGTTGTTGATTATAGAAGGAAACTGTGTCCTAGTTATCTAGGTTGAGAATGTCCCCAAGAGGAGCTCATAAGGATTGCCATGTTAAACCCTGCAGGTGGACTTAGTCCGACATGACAATGAAGTTGAGTGGTACTACTCTTGGAGCTAGATATTAATTAAGTGAGTTGTCAGTAACTTACTTAATTAGTGGACATTCATTATCTTAAACACAGGGAGACTAACACACTCATGGTAAGAAGGAGCCCATAATGTAATTTGGGATTGGTGCGGTAGTGCAACAATAACTCTCTAGTGGAATGAGTTATTGTTGATGAACTTGAGTTGTCTGTTCGGGGCGAACACGGGATACTCAAGCTCATCGGAAGGCCAAAACTAATTTCTCCTCTAGGTCCCTGTCGTAGCCTCATTAGTGCCTTATAATCCATCCAAATAAAAGCCCTTCTTGGTGTCCAAGAAAGAAGGCCGGCCCATTGCTTGGTGACCAAGCAATGGCCGACCACCATCTCCTTAAGAGGGTCGGCCCTCTTGCTTGGTGACCAAGCAAGTAGGGGCCGGCCATAATAAATTCAAATAGGAGGGGTGTTTTGAATTTTTAAAATCTTCTCTTTGTAGAAAACTATAAGTTTTAAAAGAGAGATTTTAATTTTAAAAACTTTCCTTATTTGAATTAGGCCACATGGTTTAATAGAGAGTTTTAAAAGTTTTAAAACTTTCCTTTTTTAACCATCCTCATGGTTTTAGAAAAAAGGAAGAGAAGTTTTAAAATTAAAATTTTCTATTTTTTGTAACCATGTTAAAAAAGAAAATTTTTAGAAGAGAAATTTAAAATTTTAAAACATGGTTTTAATTTTTAAAACTTTCCTTTTTTAACATCCACTTTTAGAAAGAGAGCTTGTAAAATTTTATAAAAAGTTTTCTTCTTTTATTAAATTTTATAAAAAATATTTTTTCTTCCTCTTTAAGGAGTCGGCCACCCTTGCTTGGTGCCCAAGCAAGGGGCCGACCAAATAAAAATAAAAATAAAATCAAACCAATTAATGATTGGTGATTGATTCAATCAAGAGGAAAGAAAAGGAAAAATAAAAAGGGAAAATGAAAAACTAGAGATAGATTTTAATTTTTGTAAAAATTCTTCCCTTATTTGCCTTGGGCAAGTAATATAAAAGAAGGGGTGAGGAGGCCTCATGAGATAACAACTCTTATTCTCTTGGTGGCCGACCCTCTCTCCCTCTCTTCTCCCTTTGCTCTCTTTTCTTTTGTGGTGGTGGTGGCCGAAAGTTTGAGAAGGAGAAGAAGTCTTTGGGTGGTGTTCATCTTGGAGGATCGTCACCCACACGACGTCCAAGGCGAGACAAGAAATATGGCAGAAGATCTTGAGGTCAATAACTTGCAAAGAAAATGTATAACTAGTAATTTTCTTCTGCATCATGCTAATTATTTTTCGTTGTTAGAATTCCAAACACAAGAGGCATTAGATCTAGTTTTTCAAATTAGTAATTCGTGTTTGTGTTTTTCTTTGTTTTTTGAATTTGTGATTCGATTGTTCTTTTTGATTAAACCTAGAGTTATATAAGGAAATTAAATATTAGCTTTCCTTAAAAGGCTTTGTCTAAGCGGTGGTGGATGCTCCCATATCCAAGAAGGCCATGCGCCTCGCCATGTAATCCTGGAAGCCAATTTTGGGAATTGATATTTAATTGAATTTATAACATAGGTGGATTTGGATCAATAGTGTTAAGTTCCGCTTGCGATCCAAGTCTAAACCATTAAGAACAGATAAGTTAAATTTGGAATCAATAATGTTAAGTTCCGTTTGCGATTCCTAATTTAACTTCTAAAGAACACAATAGGTTGTTTAGGAAAGGTTCGACACTTGTACAAAATTTTTGTACAGTGGAATCGATACGATCTTCCTAGGACCAACCAACAATTGGTATCAGAGCTAGAGTTTGCCTTTGTGTGTTTTGGTTTTCAAATTAATTATGCACATGTCATACATAATTTAGGTAGGATAATAGTAGGATGTGCTAACTTTGTGGTTGCAGGCTCCAACTATTATGGCATTTAGATATTGTGTGTGATTGGACCCTTGGACATGTCAAGGGCATTATTTTATGTGCATGATTGTATGTATTAAATACAGCAGGAGCTGTATTAATTTTAGAATTTTATTTTTTGTTCGATCTAGAATACATGTACATTCCTTTATAGAATATAGGATCGATATATGTAAAATTCTATATTTGTCACGGATCGTATCTTTGCGAGGCATGGTGCTATTGGAGGACCAGAGGTGCAGCAGAATAAGAAGCAAGATAGATGCGACAACTCAACCTGATGGCGGTGGCTAAAGATGACAGCAGCTAGGGTTGGAGCACACGGAGAACAGTGACAGAAAATGCCATAATAGTTGGAAAATTAATTTCCATATTTATTGCTTTTATTTACTGTGATGTGTGTGTGATGTATGCTAGCATAGGTTAAAATCCTCATTTCTAAATAACTAAGTGGGAGAAGAATTTTAATAAATTCCACGGTCTCTATTACTGGTTTGTAAGTAATGCAAACAAACTTGCGCGTTGGCTCTGAGTGTCTTCCTCCATATCGAATCAGTTTTTTTGTGGATCACTAGATCAAACTTCCATTTTGGATGACTATAGGAAATTAATTAAGAGCATGTGATCTTCTCCATCGGAAGGGGCACAATCTTATTAATGGACTAAGTGTCAAGTAATGGTATACACTTAGGCATGTCTAATAGTATCCTCCCCATCGGAGTCACTGCTATTATTTGTGACCGAAAGAAAACCAACTATTAATTTTATTTGTCATAAAGTTAGGTTGACAAGAATAAAATGAATGGGTAAAACCTCCTCTTACAAATGTTTAATTTTGTATACGTCCACACTATCGTGGCATGCAAAATTCACGGTGATTTGAGGTGTTGGTTAATTTAAAATAGTATTGTTTGATAAATCAATATTATTCTAAATTTAGAGTCTTGACCAAAGTTTATTTTTGTGATTCTTAGGATGACTTTCAACCCACTAGCCATTATTCTGAAAGAGAATAGACTTACTGGTCCCAACTATATAGATTGGAAAAGAAACTTGGATATTGTCTTAACTGCTGAAAGCTATAAGTTTGTACTGTCAGAGGTATACCCAGATACACCTAATGGTGACTCTACCCCAGAGGAGATTGAGTATCATAAGAAATAGGTAAAAGCAGATGAGATGGCACGGTGTTACATTTTGACTTCAATGTCAAATGTATTGCAACATCAGCATCAAGATTTACCAACTGCTTATGATATAATGAACAATCTCAAAGAACTCTTTGGGCACCAGAGTCAGACTACTAGGCAAGAGGCAATGAGAAAGTTAATGACAGCCACCATGTTTGAGGGGACACCCGTAAGGGTCTGATCGTGGTGGCGAATACCTCTTGGGAGAGTTTAGGAATTACTTATTAGAGGCCGGGATTCAATCCCAGTTGTCTGCACCTGGTACACCCCAACAGAATGGTGTGGCAGAATAAAGGAATATGACTCTTATGGAGATGGTTAAATCGATGATGAGTTATTCAGAATTACCAAATTCATTTTGGGGATACACTCTGGAAACAACAGCGCACATTCTGAACTTAGTACCTTCTAAATCAGTACCTTCTACTCTCACAGAATTGTGGAATGGGCGAAAGCCCAGTCTAAGACATATTCGGATTTGAGGTAGTCCAGCACATGTGCTGAAAGCAGATGATGATAAGTTAGAATCTCGTTAAGAAGTTCGCGTACTTGTGGGTTATCCTAGAGGAACAAAAGGTGATTTATTTTATAGTCCTAAAGACCAGAAGGTCATTGTTAGCACCAATGCCCAGTTTTTAGAAGAAGACTATATAATATACCACAAGCCCAAAAGTAAAATTGTTCTAGAAGAAATAAGTGAGGACACGTCTACTTCAGTACCAACAGTACAAGATGAAGTACCACAAGAGACTGCAACACGTGTCACACATGATACACAACCAGAAACAGTGTCTCGTTGTAGTAGGAGGGTTGTAGGCAACCTGACAGATTCATGTTTTTGGGAGAGTCTTCGGACTTGATCCCGGGTAAATATGAACCTGATCCCCGAACATATAACGAAGCACTCCAAGATATAGATGCAATATCTTGACAAAATGCAATGAATTTCGAAATAGAATCTATGTATTCTAATAAGGTCTGGGAGCTTGTAGAACCACTAGATAGTGTAAAAGCCATTAGATGCAAATGGATCTACAAAAGGAAAAGAGGGACAGGTGGGAAGGTAGAAACTTTCAAAGTAAGGCTTGTTGCGAAAGGGTATACTCAGAAAGAGGGAATCGATTATGAGGAGACTTTTTCGTCGGTAGCTATGCTAAAGTCTATCCGGGTACTCTTATCTGTTGCTGCTCATATGGATTAAGAGATTTGGCAAATAGATGTCAAGACAGCATTCCTTAATGGAAGTCTTGAAGAAAACATCCATATGAAGCAACCAGAAGAGTTCATTGAAAAGGCAAAGAGCGTCTAGTGTGCAAACTCAATCGGTCCATTTATGGACTGAAGCAAGCTTCAAGATCTTGGAACATCCGGTTTAATGAAGTACTCTAGTCATATGGATTTATTCAGTGTTTGGATGAGTCTTGTGTATACAAGAAGTGTAATGGAAACGTGGTGGTATTTCTTGTACTATACGTAGATGATATTTTGTTAATTGGCAACAATGTCAAAGTATTATCGGATATAAGGGTATGATTGTCCAAATAATTTGATATGAAGGACCTAAGAGAATGTGCACACATTCTTGGGATCAAAGTTATAAGGGATTACAAGAAAAGAATGTTGTGCCTATCTCAAGCTTCATATATAGATACAATCCTTGCTCGTTTTAGCATACAGAACTCCAAGAAAGGTTTCTTACCTTTTAGGCATGGAGTAGCCTTATCTAAAGAGATGTCTCCAAAGACATTAAAGGAGATAGAGGACATGAAGGCAGTTCCTTATGCTTCGGCTATGGGAAGCCTAATGTATGCAATGTTGTGTACGAGACCTGATATCTATTTTGCCGTGGGCATGGTTAGCAGATATTAGAGTAACCCTGGACAAGTACATTGGACTACTGTAAAGCATATATTGAAGTACCAGAGAAGGACTAGAGATTATATGCTAGTTTACCAAGCAGACGATTTGCTCCCTGTGGGTTACATGGATTCAGACTTCCAATCAGATAGGGACAACAGTAAGTCTACATCAGGCTATGTGTTTACTTTAGGAGGTGGAGCCATTGTATGGAGGAGTGTTAAGCAGAAATGTATTTCAGACTCAACCATGGAAGCTGAGTATGTGGCAGCCTCTGAGGCAACCAAAGAAGCAGTATGACTCAGGAACTTCCTAATAGACTTAGATGTGATTCCTGGTTTGCCCAAAATCATCACAATTTATTGTGATAATAGTGGTGCAGTTGCAAACTCGAAGGAACCACGAGCCCATAAGGCGAGTAATCATACTATGCATATATTCCTTCAACCGTTGGCCATTTACCTTAATCATTCCAAGTTCTTTATTCCAAATATCTATAACTCCAAAAGGATAAACCTTTTTAACCTCGAATGGACCCATCCACCTTGATTTAAGCTTTCCAAGAAAAAGCTTTAGTCTTGAATTAAACAATAAAACTAGATCTCCTTCCGTGAAACTTTTGTGGAGAATGTGTTGATCATGCCATTTCTTTGTCCTTTCCTTATAAGATCTAGCATGTTCATAGGCATCCAATCTTAATTAATCAAGCTCATTTAACTGAAGCTTCCTCTTCTCTCCTGCTTCCTTGAGATTCATGTTTAGATTTGTAATTACCTAATAAGCCTTATGTTCTAATTCTACTGGAAGATGATAAGACTTTCCATAAACTAGCCGAAATGGAATCATTCCAATAGGAGTCTTGTAGGCAGTACGATATGCCCATAATGCATCATCTAGCTTCAATGACCAATCCTTCCGTAAAGTAGATACTGTTTTCTCTAGTATGACTTTAATTTCACGGTTAGAAATCTTAGCTTGCCCATTAGTTTGTGGATGATATGGTGTTGCTACTTTGTGGCTCACTCCAAATTTTCTAAGTAAATTCTCAAACTGTCTTTCTATAAAGTGCGATCCACCATCGCTAATGACTACTTTAGGCATACCAAATCTTGGAAAAATTATGCTTCTAAATAATTTGATAACTGTTCTGGCATCACTTGTAGGAGAGGCTATAGCTTCTACCCATTTGGATACATAATCCACTACTACAAGAATAAACATGTTCCCATATGAAAGAGGAAATGACCCCATGAAGTCTATTCCCCATACATCAAATAATTCTACTTAAAGTATGTAATTCAGTGGTGTTTCATTTCTCTTAGTAATATTTCCAGTCCTTTGACATTGATCGCATGACTGTACAAATCTCTTAGTATCTTTAAATAGAGTTGGCCAATAAAAACCTGTTTGAAGAATTTTCACTATTGTCTTAGAACTCCCCAAATGTCCTCCATAAGAAGAAGAATGACAATGAATTAAGATATCTCTGACTTCTTCCTCAGGTACACATCTTCGATAAATCACATCATTGCATTTCTTATAAAGGAGGGGTTCATCCCAAATATAATTCTTCACATCTAAAAAAAACTTTTTTTTTTTGTTGATTGGAGAAATTCAGGGGTAAAACTCCACTTGCCAGGAAATTGACAAAATCTGCATACCAAGGTATTTTAACACTTGACAAAGCTAGAAGGTGCTCATCAGGAAAAACATCATCAATAGGTAAGTCAAAATCTGTATCCTTTTCTTTATTTTGCCATACTCTAGATAGATGATCAATCATTACATTTTCTGCTCCCTTCTTATCTCTAATCTCAATGTTAAACTCTTGAAACAATAAAATCCATCTAATAAGCTGAGGTTTAGCATCTTTCTTACCTAATAAATATCGGATGGTTGCATGATCAGTATAAACTATCACCTTTGAACCCACTATATATGATCTAAACTTATCAAATGCAAATACTATGGCTAGGAGTTCTTTTTCTGTAGTGGTATAATTCACTTGAGCTGCATCAAGTGTTTTACTTGCATAATGAATTGCATGTAGAATCTTATTCTTTCTTTGTCCTAAAACTACTCCTACTTCAAAGTCACTAGCATCACACATTATCTCGAATGGAAGATTCCAATCCGGGGCTTGGATTACCGGAGCTGAAGTCAGAGCACTTTTGATTTTATTAAAAGCCTCCATGCAATCACTATCAAAACAAAATTCAATATCTTTAATTAACAAATTTGTTAAAGGCTTAGAAATTTTTGAGAAGTCCTTGATAAAACGCCTATAGAATCCGACATGCCGCAAGAAACTCCTTTCCCCTTTTACATTAATTGGTGGGGGCAACTTCTCTATTACTTCTACTTTTGCTTGATCCACTTCAATCCCACGTTCTGATATTTTATGTCCCAAAATAATTCTTTCTTTAACCATGAAATGACATTTTCCCCAGTTTAATACTAAATTCGCCTCTTCACATCTTTGAAGAACTGCAGAAAGATTCGACAAACAAGTGTCAAAGTCATTCCCATAAACTGAGAAGTCATCCATGAACACTTCCATGATTTTCTCTATTAAATCTGAAAAAATTGCCATCATATGTTGGTGCGGGAAGCATCCGACGATCGAACTCGTGTTTTGATAACGACAAAGAATTCAAAGTTAAGATGTTTTTTAGTCTAACAAGTCTACTTGAGGATTTCAGGAAAGTCCTAGCTGCGGTTAGGCAAAGGGAAAACCCTAGGGGGCGGTAACCGTAGGTCATAGGGGGTGGTAACCCTATGCGGAAAGTCTTGGCAGGTCGAGGGCTTCAGGCAAAAGTCCTAGGGGGTGGTAACCCTAGGTGAAAAGTCCTAGTGTCGCGAACCAGGTGAAAGACTGGACTAGCCGGGGAAGCGGATGTCCAGCAGAAAGTCCGGAAGCATCGGGTGTTGAGCAAAAATCCAGTTGATCTGGAGGATCGGCTGGCAACAGGTAAATCTCCTGAGTGGAGTAGGTGAGGATGCGTTCCCCACAGAGGGAACAGTAGGCGTCGGGTCGACCTAGGGTTTCCGGCTGGAAATCCAAAGTCAGACCCGGACAGTCCGAAGACTGTCATTTATTCCTTACTATGGTTTATCATATTCTAACACTGTCTTGCAGGGTATTTTGCTCGGACTAACCTTTGTTTGCAGGTGAGGAACCTGCTGGAAAAAGAGTGTCCGGGCGCTCGGAATGGATCCGGGCGCCCGGAACAGGTCCGGGCGCCCGAGACCAAAGTTTATCCCCTGTGCGACTTCACCACGTGGAGCATCCTGGTTGGTTGGCCACGTCACACTCCAGGCGCCTGGAAGGGATCCAGGCGCCCGGAATCGCATATAAAAGGAGGGTTGAGGTGCAGCTTCAAAGAATAACTTTCTAAAGCGATCTTCTGCAACGTGCTGCGAATACGACCATCCTGAAGTGCTGCAAGTACACTCTGACGACCCGGAGCTCAGTCTTTTCGATTCTACATTGTTGTTGGTATATTTTATTAGTTATTGTACTTGCAATTTGTAACTATTTAACGGATTTATAGTTGTTGCCCACCGAAAGCGATCAAGGATCGCGGGCCTTCGAGTAGGAGTCGCCTTAGGCTCCGAACGAAGTAACTCCTTCGTGTCTGTGTCTCTTAACTTAATTTCCGCTGCATTAACTCTTACGTTTTACGATTCCGATAATCGAACGATTTTAGCCACGAGCGCTATTCACCCCCCCTCTAGCGCGGTCTCGATCCAACAATTGGTATCAGAGCGGGGTCGTTTTGAATTGGTGCAACCACCTTTCAAAACAAATTTTTTTTCGTGGTATTTTTTTAAAAAAAAAAAAAAGGTCAATTAACATTTAGCTTTATAGCTATATTTTAATTCTTTTATCGAATTGTTTTTTGCTCAAAGTTGGTCAATACCACTTGAGCTCGTTTTCTTTTTCTGCTTCCAGCACTACTAATCCAAGACTCAGTCTTGGAATAGATCTTCGTGTTTTTGTACTTTTTCAGATCAAAATGTCTCAACAAGAGGGGTTCAGTACTGTTCGTCCCCCACTATTCTTTGGAGATGATTTCGGTTACTGGAAGGGAAGAATGGAGACGTATCTGAAGATTCAGTTCGAAACATGGATGATCATTAAGACGGGACTTCAGCTACCATCCGATGACGACGGCAAACCGACTCCCTGCGAGAAGTGGGACACCTCTCTAATCAAAAAGGTGGAAGCCGACGCCAAAGCTACCTGCACCCTCCAGTGCGGCCTTACCAAGGAAGAGCTCAACAGGGTCGGCCCATTCACCTCCGCAAAGGAGCTCTGGGAAAAGCTAATCGAACTCCATGAAGGCACTGACGACACGAAGGTAAGTAAAAGAGATCTTCTACTTAATAAGTTATATAATCTAAAGATGCAGGAAGGCGAGACGGCAAGTTCTGTACATGCGAGAATCCAAGACATCCTCAACTCTCTTCACGGAATCGGGCAGAAGATAGAGAATCGGGACGTCATAAGGTATGCTTTAAACTCATTTCCAAGGAATACATTGTGGGCATCAATGGTAGATGCCTACAAAGTCTCTAAGGATTTGTCCTCCTTAAAATTAGACGAATTATTTAGTGAGTTTGAACTCCATGAACAAACTAATTCACAGCCATCCGAGAAAGGGATTGCTTTGGTTGCAGGAACGAGTCGAACCCGGGAATCAAGAGGACGGCGAAAAGTTGAATCGAAATCAGAAGACGAACCCGATTCAGAAGATTCAGAAGATGAACTGGCCAGCGAATTTGTGAATCTTGTAAAGAAACTCTACAAGAAGAAGAATGGCTTCAACAAGAAAGATCTAAAGAAGGTAGTTCAATCCAAGGAGGCCCAACAGAACTCAAAGGTAAAGTTCGAAGTCACTTGCTACGGGTGCAACCAGAAGGGGCATATAAAAGCCAACTGCCCCAACCAAAAGGAAGCCAAGAAGCAAAGAAGAAAGAAGGCCCTGAAGGAAACTTGGGACGAATCTTCTTCGGAGGACGAAGACGACGAATTCGACCAAACGAGTTTACTCGCATTGATGGCCCGGGATCAGATCATCGAATCCGAGAGCGAGTCAGAGGCCGACTCCGAGCAAAGCCACGGATCCGCATCCGTTTCCAAAGGGCCAGACTCCGCTGTAAGTATTCCGAGGCTTAATAATTTAGTCAATTATTTACTTCGCAAATTAGCTAAGTCAAATTTGAAAATTAAGTCACTTTTAAAAGAGGTAACCATTCTTAAAGAAGTAACTAAATCAAAACCTTTAACTGAAGATTCAACTCAAGTACAACAACTTGAGGAAGAAAATTTAAATATGAAAAATCAGTTAAAAGATTTAAAAATTACTTTAGAAAAATTCTCTCTGGGCTCCAAGAATTTGGATCTAATTCTTGGGACACAAAGAGCCGTCTACAATAGAACTGGGCTAGGATATAAAAAGAAATATAAATCCTATTTATCCTTAATAAACAAACAAAGTAGTAAATCAGTCCAAGCATGGGTCCCCAAGTCCAAATTGATCAATCAAATTGGACTTGGCCAATACTGGGTTCCGAAGGATCAAATATACTACCTCGACAGACCATATCGAGGCCGTGATCCAGGGAAAGCTAAAATGAAAACGATCTTAATTTAAAAATTTAAAATTAAATTAAAAATCCAAAAAAAAAAAAAAAAGAAATAAAAATCTAAAATTAAAAAACCAAATTCAAAATTCAAAATTCGAAATTAAATTAAAAAAAAAGACTAAAGTTAAAAATCAAATTCATAATTTAAAAATTTGAAATAAAAATCTAAAATTAAAAATCAAATTCATAATTTAAAATTTTGAAATTAAATTAAAAATCTAAAATTAAAAACCAAATTCAAAATTCAAAATTCGAAATTAAATTCAAAATTCGAAATTAAATTAAAAAACTAAAATTAAAAAACTAAAATTAAAAATCAAATTCAAAATTCAACAAATCGAAATTGTGAAAAGTAGATGGAGGATCCAAACTAGCTGGCACCTCCAACTGAACTACCCGACAGGGTAACTAAACCTAATTTACCCGGAATGGGTAAAACAAGAGTAGACTACCCGGTAGGGTAATTAAGGATAGATTAAAAAGGGTTAGATTTAACTTGAAAGATAGTACTGGTGAAATTTTTGGATGATAGTACGTTAGGGAAACTTGGGCATCGCATGTCTAGGAAGATATGGCTTCGACCTGGTGCATTTGGCCAAGTGGAACTGACCGAAGCTACCCTTAAATGGATCCTAACTAGTTAGACCAAGGGTTAGTATTAAGTTCAGTGGGTAGGACTATTTGGGAAACCTCGAAGGCATGGTTACTTTAATGAGTTCCTTGTGACTCACCATAACCCAGAAGTTTATCCAAAGAATGCCTACTTGTTAAACCCAAAGCTAAACCTGAATCTAACACAAAGTTAAACTAAACCTGTAAATTAAACCTCAATTCATCTCACATCAATTATAGGATTCCCTGATTGACAATGTAGATCGGGTGAGATGACTAAGGAATAAAATTGTCTTTTCAAACAAATTTCAAAATTATTTAAAAATCTTTTTAAAAATCATTTCAAAATTATTTAAAAATCTTTTCAAAATTAATTTCAAAATTATTTAAAAATCTTTTTCAAAATCATTTCAAAATTATTTAAAAATCATTTCAAAATTACTTAAAAATCTTTTCAAAATTATTTAAAAATCTTTTCAAAATTAATTTCAAAATTATTTAAAAATCATTTCAAAATTATTTAAAAATCATTTCAAAATTACTTAAAAATCTTTTCAAAATTATTTAAAAATCTTTTCAAAATTAATTTCAAAATTATTTAAAAATCAATTTCAAAATTATTTAAAAATCAATTTCAAAATTATTTAAAAATCTTTTCAAAATCAATTTCAAAATTATTTAAAAATCAATTTCAAAATTATTTAAAATTTTTTTCAAAATTAATTTCAAAATTATTTAAAAATCAATTTCAAAATTATTTAAAAATCTTTTCAAAATTACTTAAAAATCTTTTCAAAATTATTTAAAAATCTTTTTCAAAATTAATTTCAAAATTACTTAAAAATCTTTTCAAAATCAATTTCAAAATTATTTAAAAATCTTTTCAAAATGAATTTCAAAATTACTTAAAAATCATTTCAAAATTATTTAAAAATCTTTTTCGAAATCATTTCAAAATTATTTAAAAATCATTTCAAAATTACTTACAAATCTTTTTCAAAAATCATTTCAAAATTATTTAAAAATCTTTCTCAAAATCATTTCAAAATTATTTAAAAATCATCTCAAAATTACTTAAAAATCTTTTTCAAAATCATTTCAAAATTATTTAAAAATCATTTCAAAATTATTTAAAAATCTTTTCAAAATTAATTTCAAAATTACTTAAAAATCTTTTCAAAACAAATTTCAAAATTATTTAAAAATCTTTTCAAAAATAATTTCAAAATTATTTAAAAATCTTTTTCAAAATCATTTAAAAATCATTTCAAAATTACTTAAAAATCCTTTTCAAAATCATTTCAAAATTATTTAAAAATCATTTCAAAATTATTTAAAAATCTTTTCAAAATTATTTAAAAATCTTTTCAAAAATCATTTCAAAATTATTTAAAAATCTTTTTCAAAATTATTTAAAAATCATGTCAAAATTACTTAAAAATCTTTTCAAAATTAATTTCAAAATTACTTAAAAATATTTTCAAAATTAATTTCAAAATTACTTAAAAATCTTTTCAAAATTAATTTCAAAATTATTAATCTTTTCAAAATAAATTTCAAAAATTTTTAAATCTTTTCAAAATGAATTTCAAAATTATTTTAAACCCAAATTCCAAATTATTTCAAACTCAATTTCAAAATTTGAATTAATTCTCAATTAAAGATGGTTTAGAATCAAGTTGATTTAAGCATCTTTAATCATACTTGCATTAAGATTAAATTAAAAATTAAAGCATTGATAATAATAATATACATATACCACGGTAAAAAATCGGGGGCAGGCGCCCCCGGTATTCAGACCCCGGGCGCCCGCAACAATCCCGGGCGCCCCGCCTCACACGACCCCGGGCGCCCGGAACACGTCCGGGCGCCCGGACTCTCTTATATATAGGGGGCAGCAGGCACCCCCTACCCTCACCCAAGTTTTCCTTGAGCCTCATCTTGGCTTCTCTGCGAAGACTTTCAAAATTAAATTTTTTTTTCGAGGTTGATACGAAGTCGTGACTCAACCGAGGTCGTCAGTTCTAAAGTTTCTAACAATGGCTCCTCGGTAAAATTTCTATCCCCTCCTAAAATTTATTTTTATAATTTTTTTCTTTCTACCTTAGTATAATATTAGTTTCAAAATTTAGGAAGCGTACTAATTCTGGTGCTGGGCCCTTTACCCCTAGCATTGACCCTAGGTTTCCCACCGACGAACTTAGGATTAAGTTTATGTCAACAAATTACATGGCCATTAGAACCAAATGTATAGACAGATCGTTCTTTTTACGCTCTTGTATTCCAGTCTCCGAGACTATAAACCACTATAGGCTGCGAAACCTAGTTGAGTGCGCCAGCGCAGTAAACATAAGTTTATGTGTCGAATTTTACAACAACCTAGTGAAAGTAGACGACTACTCCTATACCACTAGGGCAGCTGGCACGGATATCACATTATCTCCCACCACCATTCGTGAGTTTCTAGGGTTACGAGAGTCACCATGCACCTTTTTATGCTACCCTCCTAGGGAGCTACCTTTTGGAGATCCCTACTCACATATTACCCTTGATACGATCTATTCGCCCTTCTTTGAGGACCAACGTGATCCCACTGAGACCCATTTTAGGTCACTTAACCTTAGAATTCAGGACTACGCCCTTTATAGGGTTCTAGTACTTTGTATTCTACCGCTTACCACTCACGACATTGCGGTGATGCGTCCATTTCACTCCTTCCTGCTCTATGCCCTGTGTCAGAGGTTAGATATAGACATCAGTCTTCACATCTTTTCAACTATCATTTATGCAGCTGGATTCGTGACCAGCAGACGAGTACATATGCCTTATTGTCATATTCTGACAGCTTACATGTCCTCATTACACATTGACGTCACCAAAGGTGACATTCGCTACATGACCGAGTTTGACATCATAGGAGCTAGGAACTTTTCCCTAGCGAATATCCATATAGACGATGAGGGTACCATGTCCTGGCGTAGGGGGGCACAGCACCAGCAGGCGGAGGAGGCAGAGCATGATGAGTTCATGTTGGCACTATTTCCTGAGGAGGCTGCTCCTGCCCCACCACCTCCTCGAGCACCACACCTAGCTCCCCGCACTCTCGCTGATCGAGTCTCCGGACTAGAGAGGACTATGTCGAGTCTCCGGCACGAGAACTCCGAGTTTCATCAGTCCATGCGATGAGAGGTCTCTGATCTTCGATGAGAGGTTCGACAGGAGGTCTCCGACTTACGACGAGACGTACGACAGGAGCTCTCCGACTTGCGCCGAGATCTACGAGAGGACGGCCGAGCTCGTCACACTGAGATCCTGACACTACTCCGGTCGCTGGGTTCCGGACCACCTCCCTCATCATCTCAGTAGCTCCTACTGTTGCTCTATTATGACTCTAGTACAGCTTGTAGCAGCTCTATTATGACTCTTGTATCTATATCGACTTTTTAGTCTAATGGACAGTTTCACTTCAGGCTTGATTAACTATACCTTAATCTAATAAATTAGTCTTTTAGTCACATTTTTTTATAAATTCTAGGAAAAACAGTTTTCAAAACTCCAATTTTAATAGACTTTCAAAAGCTGGAATTAGCCTAGCCTTTCCCCCTAAATATCATGTTCCCCTAGAATTAAGCCAGAGCATCTCACAAACACCTAGGTTTACCTTGATTGTGATTGAAAAACATAGAACGGTGTGAGATGCATAGGGTATAGCCTGGACTCAAGAATGCTTATATCTATGCATCAATATGAGTCTGGGCGTTAAATATGCAATAGACATTAATCAAGTTAAAGTTCTCCAGCTCTAGTCAAATCTATCTGGACCAAAAAAAAAAAAAAACTTAACTTGACTAACCTAGTAAAAGCTATTGTCCTATAGACAATCAGCAAGTAACTAAAGGTTAGACAGTTGGCAAAAGACACTCAATTTCTATGTTCAAGAATGTTTTGTTCTCTATGGCTCTGATACCTAACATATAAACATGACTTATGCTTGGACTTAAGGACTAACTGAACTTAAATGAATAATCCTATCCACCTTAACTTCAAAACTCTGTTGAACATTGCTAACTTTAATAATGTACAACCCCTTACACATTGCCCATTTTTTGAGTTATGGCAAAGGGGGAGAGTAGCAAAAATATAGTAAATATAAAATTCAAGTTAAAAATTAAGGGGGAGCAAAAGTTAAGGGGGAGCCAAAACTTAAGGGGGAGTATATAGGGCAAAATTTACTTTAGTTACCTTGTTCATCTATACTTAGCAAATTTTGCCTATGTTTAAAATGACTATCTATTCGCTTGTTTACTTAACTTTGAATTTGTGTTGCCATAATCAAAAAGGGGGAGATTGTTGGTGCGGGAAGCATCCGACGATCGAACTCGTGTTTTGATAACGGCAAAGAATTCAAAGTTAAGATGTTTTTTAGTCTAACAAGTCTACTTGAGGATTTCAGGAAAGTCCTAGCTGCGGTTAGGCAAAGGGAAAACCCTAGGGGGCGGTAACCCTAGGTCATAGGGGGTGGTAACCCTATGCGGAAAGTCTTGGCAGGTCGAGGGCTTCAGGCAAAAGTCCTAGGGGGTGGTAACCCTAGGTGAAAAGTCCTGGTGTCGCGAACCAGGTGAAAGACTGGACTAGCCGGGGAAGCGGATGTCCAGCAGAAAGTCCGGAAGCATCGGGTGCTGAGCAAAAGTCCAGTCGATCTGGAGGATCGGCTGGCAACAGGTAAATCTCCTGAGTGGAGTAGGTGAGGACGCGTTCCTCGCAGAGGGAACAGTAGGTGTCGGGTCGACCTAGGGTTTCCGGCTGGAAATCCAAAGTCAGACCCGGACAGTCCGAAGACTGTCGTTTATTCCTTACTATGGTTTATCATATTCTAACACTGTCTTGCAGGGTATTTTGCTCAGACTAACCTTTGTTTGCAGGTGAGGAACCTGCTGGAAAAAGAGTGTCCGGGCGCCCGGGACCAAAGTTTATCCCCTGCGCGACTTCGCCACGTGGAGCATCCTGGTTGGTTGGCCACGTCACACTCCAGGCGCCTGGAAGGGATCCAGGCGCCCGGAACCGCATATAAAAGGAGGGTTGAGGTGCAGCTTCAAAGAACAACTTTCTAAAGCGATCTTCTGCAACGTGCTGCGAATACGACCATCCTGAAGTGCTGCAAGTACACCCCGACGACCCGGAGCTCAGTCTTTTCGATTCTACATTATTGTTGGTATATTTTATTAGTTATTGTACTTGCAATCTGTAACTATTTAACGGATTTATAGTTGTTGCCCACCGAAAGCGATCAAGGATCGTGGTTCTTCGAGTAGGAGTCGCCTTAGGCTCCGAACGAAGTAACTCCTTCGTGTTTGTGTCTCTTAACTTAATTTCCGCTGCATTAACTCTTACGTTTTACGATTCCGATAATCGAACGATTTTAGCCACGAGCGCTATTCACCCCCCCCCCCCCTCTAGCGCGGTCTCGATCCAACATCATACATCTCTAAAAAGTAGCTGGAGCATTACAAATCCCAAATGGCATACAACGATAAGCAAAAGTACCATAGGGGCATGTGAAAGTAGTCTGCTCTTGATCTTGAGGATGAATTGGAATTTGGAAAAATCCTAAATATCCATCCAGATAGCAAAAATATGAGTGCTTAGCCAATCTCTCAAGCATTTCATCAATAAAATGTAAGGGAAAATGATCCTTTCTAGTTTCTTTATTCAACTTTCGATAATCAATACACATTCGCCACCCCGTTACTGTTCGTGTTGGAATCAATTTATTATCCTCATTTTTGATAACAGTCATTCTCCCTTTCTTTGGGACTACGTGTACTGAACTCACCCATTCACTATATGAAATTGGATAAATGATCTCGGCATCAAGAAGTTTGAACACCTCCTTCTTTACTACCTCTTTCAGATTTGGATTTAACCTCCTTTGATGTTCAATTGAATTTTTATAACCCTCTTCAAGTAAAATCCTATGCATGCAAAGGGAAGGACTAATCCCTTTGATATCATCAATTGTATATCCAATTGCTTTTCTATGCAGCTTTAACTCTTCAATCAATCTCTGTGTTTCAGACTCAGTTAGATTGGCATTGATTATAACTGGAAAAGTGGAATTTGGTCCAAGGAATTCATATTTTAGGTTTGATGGTAATGGCTTAAGTTCAAGTTGAGGTGGCACTATTTCTAGCATAGTTAGCTCTTGCTCTATCAACTTAATTCCTTCTTCTTGAGATCCCTTCTCTAAATCCTCTTCATCTTCTAGAGAAATTTCATCCCCTTTCTTCTCCTCCATTGAAACTGTCTCTTCATCAAATATTTTTGAAAGAGACTCATAACACCAAAGCAATAATACTTGAAGATCATTCTGATTCAGGGTAATTCCTTTCTCACCATTTCCCATTCCTTCAACCGTATTAACCGTTAGAGTTGTGTTATTCTATCCTGACCAATCATTAAAATTTGATGCAATCCTGCAAATTATCTCATTGGCTTCCTCTAAGCTTTTCTTCAAAAAAGAACCCCTAGAGGCTATATCTAATTTACTTTTATTTGAGAAACAAAGCCCAACATAGAATAGGTGCATGATTAACCATCCCTCAATACCATGATGCAGACATAACTGTAAAAGAGATGAATATCTTTCCCAGGCTTGATGTAACTCCTCCCTAACCAGTTGCTGAAAATTTAAGATTTGACTTCTCAAATAAGTAGTCTTCTGTGGAGGAAAATATTTTTCCAAGAATCTCTGCTCTAACTCATCCTAAGTTTTGATACTTTGATATTTTAGAGAATTATACCATCTCTTCGCAGCACCTTTCAGACTAAAAGGGAAAACTAGTAGCTGTATAACATCAGATGAAATCTACTCATATTTCAAAGTATAGCAATATCTATAGAATTCCATGAGATGTGAATAAGGGTCCTCAATCTCTAGACCCCCAAACTAAGTTTGCTTAATCATTAAGATAAAGGATGGTCTAAGCATAAAATTTCTTGCTTGAATTTCGGGGTAAACAATTGACCCTAATTCTTTGGCAGACTTTGGGGCTCCATAATTTCCTAATGACCTGAATACCATGGTTGATTTGCAAAAGAAGAAAACTAGGAGATACAAATGCAATTACACAGATCAGAAAGAATTATTAAGAAGCAGTAAGGTATACAAAATGAAAACAGAATTCTAAAGATTAGTTTAAACTATGCAAATGAAAAGAAAAGAAAAGTTATATTTAGTCTAACTAAATTGATAATCCCTAATGTTATAGCGCAGTCCCCGACAACGACACCAAAAACTTGTTGACTCTCTGCAAGTGTACGGAAATGTCGTAAGTAATAATAAAAGATATCGTATCCATAGGGACTGGAATAACCACTAAAGATTTATCAACGCGAATTAGCTAAACAACTAATCAATTGATTTTTGAAAGTTAAAATGCAACTATGCAAAGTAAAACATAGAAATGAAAGAATAACAAACAAGAATAAGGGCTTTGATAAAAAGGGATGTTCTAGGAGTTTTGGTTTCTTTGTAAGGTTCTTCAATGTAAATGATCTACCAAATCATATTCCTTAATTGACCATCATTTGTAGAAGGTTGCCGGTTCTGTCTTGCAATAGACAACCGACCTAGGACTAAAATCTATACCTAAACGTGATCAATTAGGGATGAATCTATGTTGTCCTTACATGGGCTTGCCTGTCACGTGCGTCCCTCGGATAATCAACATAGAATTCATCACTCAACCGTATCAAGATATAATATATAAACACATACAATCTATCCTACCCCCTTGAATAACCCTATTTCACCCTCAAGATTACCCCTCAAACGTCCTTACACGGGCATGTTCCTGTCACGAACGCCCCTCGGAAAATCGAATGAGAAGCAATCCATACAAGATCCACAAGATATTCAAACATTCAATCAAACATGACAATTAATCCCTAATCACAACAATCCATACAAGAAAGAATAGATACAAACATGGTAAAATTATAGAAATAGGAAATTGGCAAATCCACAAGAGTTTTACATCAAATCATCCTTACAATTACTCCCTCCATCCTAGAACATAGAAATCTACTCCATGAAACGAAGAAAGAAATCCAAAGAGAAGAATATTACAAGCATTCTTAATCCCAAATCCAAGAAAAGGAAGAAAGAAAGCTTATCTATGATGAAGAACCGTCTCCGAATCCAATCCATGATCTTGGAGTCGAAGCGTTGAAGATCCGCCCTTGAATCGTTGGAAAATCCCTCCAAGATGGTGGAGGAACGCCCAAATCTTGATTTCCCCCAAAAGGAAGAAAGATCCCCTTTGAATTCATGAAGGGGGCCTCATATAGAGGAGGGGTTTGGGCGCCACATGACCCCGAGGCACGGCCGTGTGAGGTTCACAAGACCAAGGCCACTCCCTTCTTTGCCTACCTTACATGGCCGTGTGTGATAAACGACCGTGGTACACACTGCTTCTTCTTCCCTTGCACGGCCGTGTAGATCTACACGGGCTGCACTACCTCTGCCTCTGGAAACCTCGCACGACCGTGTGGTGCACACGACTGGGGTCTTCTTGGTCTCTGGAAACCTTGCATGGCCGTGTAGATCTACACGGCCAGGGCCTTCTTGATCTCTGGAAACCTTACATGGTCATGTGGTGTACACGGCCTGTCTCCTTTTGGCTTCAAATCTTGGCACAGCCATGTGAGGTTCACACGGTCGAGGCCACTTCCTTTTCTGCTGCAGCCACACGGCCTGGGCAACCCCCCATGGTAGGGCTGTGTGAGGTTTAGGTACAACGCCTTCCACTCTAGCTTCGCTTGCAGATTTGGCCTCGAACATGAATCCTTCACCAATTTCGACCCCTGTATTAGAAAATGCACAAAAGCAGATCTCCGAACAAAGAGAGTAAATATGCTAAAAGGAAAGCTGGAAGTACGAAAATGCATAGATAAAGCATGCGCAAAGTATGTGAATGTGCCTCAAAACATGCCAAACAAAGGTATATAATCTACGCACATCACTCTCATAGTGGGAGTTTCGTGCATTTGGCTACCCTTTTGACCACTGAAAGAAATCTAGAAAATCCTTTAACAAAATCTATACCATAAAATAAGTTTGAGAGACATGTTGAGACCTATGGTATTATATCCTGAGGCGGTTGAATTAAGGCCAAGTGGGAGTATGTTGTATTTGAGAGGTGTCCTAAAAGTAATTGCCTTAGACATTTTATTATTTATTTAATAAATAAAATTCACTATTTTAGTGTGCATTATATATATATGTAATTTGATCTTAAACTCAATTAATGAAGTACATAATATAATACATAGCATGAGAGAAATTATGATTGGATCATAATTAGTGGGTATCTCATCATGTGTAATTTTGTACGTATTGAAATCTTTCCTAGTGGATGAATTGATGAGATTAAATATCATTAATTTTATGGACAAACAAATGGTATATTCTTTAATTTATCCATGCAACCTATCCTCATTGGCTGAAGATATTGGGATGTTGAGAGTTAACATGTGGATGCTAGTTATGATAACTAGTTCATCGAATGTAACCTCATATGAAATTTCATGTATTTATTTATATGTCAATGAAGATCTTATTATAACTCAAGTGTAAGTTTCCTTAGACTTGAAGTATTCAAGTTATCTTAGTCATGGAGGCTTATACTTTGACAATTTAGAAATACATCTCCTTAGAGGTGTAGGTCTAAGATAATTGGATATATGTTAATATGCCCAAAGATATTTGAATAATCCATAAATGATTCACCTCTCCTTCTATAAGGAGATGTATACTCTATGGCCTCTTTTCTAGATTGTTACTCATAAGTCTTGGCCAGCGTAAACATATCAAGAAGATGGTCTTATTGGACATATATTTTTGAGTAACTAGAATCTATAGGACAAGGAACTATTATTTGGGCTAGGTGTGATGTAATCAACCTAGTAGTGATTGTAGGATTGAAAATGCTAGAGGGGGGAGGGGGGGGGGTGAATAACGCTCATGACTTTCACGTTCGTTTCGGAAAACTTCAATTAAATACGTAGTGGAATAATAAAACACAAACACAAATGCCAAGGGCTTTACTTGGTTCGGAGCTTGTGGTGACTCCTACTCCAAGGTTCACGCTCGTTGAGCATTTACATTGGGCAATCACTATCAATTCGGAAGTTACAATTTGAAGTGCAATATAAATGAAAAACTTATACCGACAAACAAGGAATTAGTAAACTTGAAGCTTCTGGTTGTCAGAGTCGAGTTACAGGTTTATTGGATCATTCTCTAAACAGTACACGGAAGACGGATTGTGATTTTTGAGTTGTGTTTTGCTGCTGCTCAAGACAAGCTTATATAGCCCATTGAGGGTGCCCTGAATAGCATGGAGGGTGTTGGTTGCTACTCGGAAAACCCAATGGCTCCACTGTACAAAAATTTTGTACGTGATCTGAACCTTTCCTAGCTACCATGTCTTCTTTTAAGTTAAACTTGTATCTCCTGCGGAACTTAACACGTTTGATTCCAAGTTTAACTTATATGTTCTTTTAGGTTTAGATTTGGATCTCCTGTGGAACTTAACACGTTTGATCCAAATCACCTAGGTTATAAATTCAATTAAATATTAGTTTCAAAAATTTGCTTCCAGTACTGCATGGCGAGACACTTGGCCTTCTTGGATATGGGAGCAACCACCACCGACTAGACAAAAACTTTTAAGGAAAGTTAATATTTAATTTCCTTATATAACTCTAGGTTAACCAAAAGGAACAATCAAATCACAAGAAAAAAAGAAAAAGAACACAACATCGAAATTAAATTCGAAAAACAAGAATCGAATGCCTCTTGTATTTGGTATTTCTACAAAGAAAAATTAACTAGTACGATGTGGAAATTAAATACTAGTTATATCTCTTCCTTGTATGCTAAAAACCTCAAGATGTTCTACCGTATCCCTCGCCTCCTCTTGGACGTCGTGTGGGCGACGATCCTCCAAGACGAACACCACCTGGAAAGCTTCTCCTCCTTCTCTAGAATTCGGCCACCACCACCACAAAGGAGCAAAAGAGAGCAAAGGGAAGAGAGGGAGAGGGGTCGGCCACTTGATGATCTCCAACAACATAATATCAATTGTTATGTTTTTCAAGGCCTCCCCTTCCCCCCTTTTTATATTAGTTTCCCAACGGAAAATTATGGAAAGAGTTTTATAAAAAATTAGACTCATTCCTATTTCCTTTTAATTTTTTCTTTTTCTTTTCTTTTAATTAATCAATCCTAGATTGATTTATTAATTAAACAACTATTTGTTGATGTTTAATTATTTGACCGGCCCCTTGCTTGAGCACCAAGCAAGGTGGCCGGCCACTTATTAAAAGGGAAAGAAAGAAAATTTTTTATAAAATTTTAAAAGAAGAAAACTTCTAATAAAATTTTACAAACTCTTTTTTTTTCTAATGTGGATATTAAAAGGAAAGTTTTAAAATTTAAAACCAAGTTTTAAAATTTAAAACATCTCTAATAATATTTCTTTTTAAAAGAAAGTTTTATAAATTTTACAACTCTCTTTTAAAACCTTGTGACCTAATTTAAATTAGGAAAATTTTATAAAATTTTAAATTATCTCTTTTTACAAATTGTAAATATCTGAGGAAATTTAAAAATTCAAAAACAACCTTCTTAATTTAAATATTGCGGCCGACCCCTTTGCCCAAGGCAAGGGCTGGCCACTTCTAGAGAATATGTGGCCGGCCATTGCTTGGTCACCAAGCAATGAACCGGCCCCTTCTTGGACACCAAGATAGGCTTTTCTTTGGATGGACTTGAGGCTTTATTGAGGCTACAACAGGGACCTAGAGGAGAAATTGGTTTTGGCCTTCCGATGAGCTTGAGTCTCCCGTGCTCGCCCCGAACACACAACTCAAGTTCATTGATAATAACTCATTCCACTAGAGAGTTATTATCGCACTACCGCACCAATCCCAAATTACATTATGGGCTCCTTCTTATCATGAGTGTATTAGTCTCCCTGTGTTTAAGATTACGAATGTCCACTAATTAAGTGAGTTACTGACAACTCATTTAATTAATATCTAGCTCCAAGAGTAGTACCACTCAACTTTATTGTCATGTTGGACTAGGTCCACCTGCAGGGTTTAACATGGCAATCATTATGAGCTCCTCTTGGGGACATTCTCAACCTAGATAACTAGGATACAGATTCTTTCTATAATCAATAACTCACACAATAAGTAATATCATTTCCCAACTTATCGGGCATATTGATTTATCGAGCTAAACCTCACCCTTTGATAAGTCAAAGAAATAAATATTAAATATACATGCTTGTTATTATATTAGGATTAAGAGCACACACTTTCATAATAACTAAGGTCTAGTTCTTTTACTAAGTCAGGACAAAAAGAACTTACCTAAATGATCCTACTCAATACACTTAAAGTGCATCAGTGTAATTTATTAGTCAAGATAAACTAATACTTAATTACACTACGTCTATTCTGATGGTTTGTTCCTTTCCATCTTAGTCGTGAGCAACTGTTTATAATTTATAGAGAACCGACAACATAATCTTCTAAGTGTGACTCCACACTCCATGTTATCTATTATATAAATTAATTGAACAATTACATTTAACAAATAAATATAAACATTTGACCAATGTGATTCTTTATTTCAAAATAAATGTGTACAAAAGCTAAACTTTTAAGTATACTCTCCAACAATCTCCCACTTATACTAAAAGTCTAAGCTGCCATATCTGTTGCCATACATCTGATTCCAATCCCCTCCACATGCCGATCAAAAGCTTTCGCAGGAAGGGCCTTAGTGAAAGGATCTGCCAGGTTATCTGCTGATGCTATCTTGGCGACGACAACTTCTTCTCGCTTGACGATGTCTCGTATCAGGTGGTACTTGCGCTCTATATGTTTACTTGCCTTATGGGCTTGTGATTCCTTCGAGTTTGCAACTGCTCCACTATTATCACAATAAATTGTGATGATCTTGGACAAACCAGGAATCACATCTAAGTCCATTAGAAAGTTCCTGAGCCATACAGCTTCTTTGGCTGCCTCAGAGGCTGCCACATACTCAGCTTCCATGGTTGAGTCAGAGACGCATTTCTGCTTAACACTCCTCCATGCAATGGCTCCACCTCCTAAAGTAAACACATAGCCTGATGTAGACTTATTGTTGTCCCTATCTGATTCGAAGTCCGAATCTGTGTAACCCACAGGGAGTAAATCGTCTGCTTGGTAAACTAGCATATAATCTCTAGTCCTTCTCAGGTACTTTAATATATGCTTTACTGCAGTCCAATGTCCTTGTCCAGGGTTACTTTGATATCTGCTAACCATGCCTACGGCAAAACAGATATCAGGTCTCGTACACAACATTGCATACATAAGGCTTCCTACAGCCGAAGCATAAGGAACTGCCTTCATGTCCTCAATCTTCTTTGATGTTTTTGGAGACATCTCTTTAGATAAGGCTACTCCATGCCTAAAAGGTAAGAAACCTTTCTTGGAGTTTTGCATGCTAAAACGAGCAAGGATTGTATCTATATATAAAGCTTGGGATATGCATAACATTCTTGTCTTGCGATCCCTTATAACTTTGATCCCAAGGATGTGTGCATATTCTCCTAAGTCCTTCATATCAAATTGTTTGGACAACCATACCCTTACGTCTGATAATACCTTGACATTGTTGCCTATTAACAAAATATCATCTACGTATAGTACAAGAAATACCACCATATTTCTGTTACACTTCTTGTATATACAAGACTCATTTGGACATTGAATAAATCCATATGACTGGATTACTTCATTAAACTGGATGTTCCAAGATCTTGAAACTTGCTTCAGTCCATAAATGGACTGATTAAGCTTGCACACTAGATGCTCTTTGCCCTTTTCAATGAACCCTTCTGGTTGCTTCATATGGATGTTTTCTTCAAGACTTCCATTAAGGAAAGCTGTCTTGACATCCATTTGCCAAATCTCATAATCCATATAAGCGGCAATGGATAAGAGTATCCGGATAGACTTAAGCATAGCTACCGGCGAAAAGGTCTCCTCATAATCGATTCCCTCTTTCTGAGTGTACTCCTTCGCAACAAGCCTTGCTTTGAAGGTTTCTACCTTCCCATCTGTCCCTCTTTTCCTTTTATAGATCCACTTGCATCCAATGACTTTTACACCATCAAGTGGTTCTACAAGCTCCCAGACCTTATTAGAATACATAGATTCTTTTTCAGAATTCATTGCCTTTTGCCAAGATACTGCATCTATATCTTGGAGTGCTTCATCATATGTCCGGGGATCTGGTTCATGTTTGCCTGGGATCAAGTATGAAGACTCACCCAAAAACATGAATCTCTCGGGCTGCCTTACAATCCTCCCACTCTGACGAGGCACCGTCTGTGGTTGTGTATCATGTGTGACACGTGTTGCAGTCTCTTGTGGTACTTCATCTTGTATTGTTGGTACTGAAGTAGACGTGCCCTCTCTATGTTCTTCTAGAACAATTTTACTACTAGGCTTGTGATCCATTATATAGTCTTCTTCTAAAAACTGGGTATTGGTGCTAACAATGACCTTCTGGTCTTTAGGACTATAAAATAAACCGCCTTTCGTTCCTCTGGGATATCCCACAAACATACGAACTTCTGTACGAGATTCTAACTTATCAGCATCTTGTTTCAGCACATGTGCTGGACTACCCCAAATCCGAATATGTCTTAGACTAGGCTTCCACCCATTCCATAATTCTGTGGGAGTAGAAGATACTGATTTAGAAGGTACTAAGTTTAGAATGTGCGCTGCTGTTTCCAGAGCGTATCCCCAAAACGAATTTGGTAATTCTGAATAACTCATCATTGATCTAACCATCTCCATAAGAGTCCTATTCCTTCATTCTGCCACACCATTCTGTTGGGGTGTACCAGGTGCGGACAAATGGGATTGAATCCCGATCTCTGATAAGTAATTCCTAAACTCTCCTAAGAGGTATTCGCCACCACGATCAGACCGTAGTGTCTTGATACTTTTACCTAGACGTTTCTCCACATCAGCCTTGTACTCTTTGAACTTATCAAAGCACTCAGACTTGCGGCACATTAGGTAAATGTATCCATAGGTTGAATAATCGTCTATAAAAGAGACAAAATATTCAAAGCCACCTCTAGCCTGGATAGACATAGGACCACACAAATCAGAATGAACCAATTCTAACACTTCTTTGGCTCTATACCCCTTGTCCTTAAAAGGTCTCTTGGTCATCTTACCTTCCAAGCAGGATTCACACGTTGAAATGTTTTCCAACTCTAATGAACCCAAGAGTCCATCGGCTACAAGCCTTTGAATCCTACTTAAGTTAATATGACCAAGCCTTAGATGCTAAAGATGTGTTTTGTTCATTTCCGAAGGTTCTTTTCTCTTATTAGAGTTAGAAGATGTGTTATTAATTTCCATATTTTGCTTTGTGGGAGAAATTGGATTTAAAGTATATAAATTGCCAACCAATGCACCAGAACCGATAATCACTTTATTTCTCTTTATAACCACATTATTACTAAAGGAAACTGAATATCCATCCAAATACAGTTTAGAAACTGAAATTAAATTCTTTCTAAAACTAGGTACATAAAGACAATTCCTTAAAACCAATTTCCTATTCCTATCAAATGATAAGTAGACGTCTCCCACTGCAACAGCCGCCACCTTAGTAGCATTGCCCATGTAGACAGTTATCTCCCTATCAAATAGTCGCCGGGTTTCCTGGAACCCCTACAAAAAATTGCAGACATGATCAGTGGCTCCCGTATCTATACACCAGGTGTTGGTAGATAACACCGCTAAACATGTTTCAACTACTAGAGTATGAGGTATACCTTTATTATTCTGTTTCCTACGAGGATAGTCCGCCTTCCAATGTCCAGTCTGCTTGCAAATAAAGCACTTTCCCTTTGGCTTCTTTATTCCAGCTTTTTGTCCTACACCTTGAGGTTTATTCACCTTCTTTGCTGAGCCATTTAGTTTCTTCTTCTTCTTGCCTTTCGGCTTAGAAGTAGAACCATTTTCAGCATAGTGAATTTGAGAATGTTGACAAAACAACCCTTCGGCTGCTTGAAGTTCTGTCAGAAGTTCTGCCAATGAATATATCCTTTTATTCATATTATAGTTCAGGCGAAAATGCTCAAAACTTCTGGGCAGCGTTTGGAGGATGATATCGACCTGGGTTTCCCCATCAATTTCCCCTCCAAGAACTTGTATTTCGTTTAAGTAAGCCATCATCTTGAGAATATGATCCCTCACAGGAGGCCCCTCAGTCATGGTGGCTGTCATCAGTTTTCTCATTGCCTCTTGCCTAGCAGCCCGATTCTGATGTCCGAAGAGTTCCTTGAGATTATTCATTATATCATAGGCTGTTGGTAAGTCCTGATGCTGATGTTGCAATACATTTGACATCGAAACCAAGATGTAACATTGCGCCATCTCATCAGCTTTTACCCATTTACTATGATGCTGAATCTCCTCTGGGGTAGAATCATTGCTAGGTGTTTCTGGGCATTCCACTGACAGTACAAACTTATAGCCCTTAGCAGTTAAAACAATGTCCAGGTTTCTTTTCCAATCTATATAGTTGAGACTAGTAAGTCTGTTTTCTTTTAGAATAATGGCCAGTGGGTTGAAAGTCATCCTAAGAATCACAAAATAAATTTTGGTCAGAACTCTAAATTTAAAATAATATTGATTCCTTAAACAATACTATTTTAAATTAACCACCTTAAAATACCGTGAATTTTGTATGCCACGATAGTGTGGACGTATACAAATTCAACATTTGTAAAAGGAGGGTATATCCCATTAATTTTATTATCTTGTCAACCTAACTTTTTGACAAATAAAATTAATAGTTGGTTTCCTTCGGTCACACAAATAATAGAAGTGACTCCGATGGGGAGGATACTATTAGACGTGCCTAAGTGTATACTATTACTTGACACTAAGTCCATTAATAAAATTGTGCCCCTTCCGATGGGGAAGATCACACGCTCTTAATTAATTTCCTATAGTAATCCGAAATGGAAGTTTGGTCTAGTGATCCACAAACAAACTCATCCGATATGTAGGAAGGCACTCAGAGCCAATGCGCAAGTTTGTTTGCATTACTTACAAACCAGTAATGGAGACCGTGGAATTCACTAAAACAAATCCCTCTCCCACTTAGTTATTTAAAGTGAGGAATTTTAATGATGCTAGCCTACTAAATATGTACACTAACATTCACACACAGCACAATATAAAAGCAATAAATAGAAAAACTAATTTTCAACTATTATGACTTTTATCTATTGTTGTCCTCCGTGTGTCGTCATCCCTAGCTGCTGCCATCTTTGGCCACCACCACCGGGTCTAGTTGTCCCATCCATCTTGCTCCTTGTTCCGCTGCGCCACTTTGATCCTCAAAAGGTTCCACGCCTTGCAAGATTCGATCCGCGACATAAATAGAATTTTATATTTTTTGATCCTATATTCCTCGAAGGAATGTACATGTAAACTAGATCAAACATAAAATAATATTTACATCCATCGATCCTATATTCCATAAAAGGAATGTACATGTATCTAGATCAAAAAATAAAATCCTAATAAAACTAAATACAGCTCCTGTTGTATTTTATAATACAATCATGCACACATAATAAATGCCCTTGACATGTCCAAGGGTCCAATCACACACATAATAACTATAAGCCATAATAGTTGGATCCTGCATCCATAAAGTTAGCACATCCTACTATTAACCTGCCTAAATTATGTATGACATGTGCATAATTAAACTAATACCAATTACACAGAGGCAAAACCCTAGCTCTGATACCAATTGTTGGTTGCTACTCGGAAAACCCAATGGCTCCACTGTACAAAAATTTTGTACGTGATCTGAACCTTTCCTAGCTACCATGTGTTCTTTTAAGTTAAACTTGTATCTCCTGCGGAACTTAACATGTTTGATTCTAAGTTTAACTTATATGTTCTTTTAGGTTTAGATTTGGATCTCCTGCGGAACTTAACACGTTTGATCCAAATCACCTAGGTTATAAATTCAATTAAATATTAGTTTCCAAAATTGGTTTCCAGTACTGCATGGTGAGGCACTTGGCCTTCTTGGATATGGGAGCAACCACCACCGACTAGACAAAGCCTTTTAAGGAAAGTTAATATTTAATTTTCTTATATAACTCTAGGTTAACCAAAAGAAACAATCAAATCACAAGGAAAAAAGAAAAAGAACACAACATCGAAATTAAATTCGAAAAACAAGAATCGAATGCCTCTTGTATTTGGTATTTATACAAAGAAAAATTAACTAGTATGATGTGGAAATTAAATACTAGTTATACCTCTTCCTTGTATGCTAAAAACCTCGAGATCTTCTGCCGTATCCCTCGCCTCCTCTTGGACGTCGTGTGGGCGACGATCCTCCAAGACGAACACCACCCGGAAAGCTTCTCCTCCTTCTCTAGAATTCGGCCACCACCACCACAAAGGAGCAAAAGAGAGCAAAGGGAAGAGAGGGAGAGGGGCCGGCCACTTGATGATCTCCAACAACACAATATCAATTGTTATATTTTTCAAGGCCTCTCCTTCCCCCCTTTTATATTAGTTTCCCAACGGAAAATTATGGAAAGAGTTTTATAAAAAATTAGACTCATTCCTATTTCCTTTTAATTTTTTCTTTTTCTTTCCTTTTAATTAATCAATCCTAGATTGATTTATTAATTAAACAACTATTTGTTGATGTTTAATTATTTGACCGGCCCCTTGCTTGGGCACCAAGCAAGGTGGCCGGCTATAAAGAAAAATTTTTTATAAAATTTTAAAAGAAGAAAACTTCTAATAAAATTTTACAAACTCTTTTTTTTTCTAATGTGGATATTAAAAGGAAAGTTTTAAAATTTAAAACCAAGTTTTAAAATTTAAAACAACTCTAATAATATTTCTTTTTAAAAGAAAGTTTTATAAATTTTACAACTCTTTTTTAAAACCTTGTGGCCTAATTTAAATTAGGAAAATTTTATAAATTTTTAAAATCTCTCTTTTTACAAATTGTAAATATCTGAGGAAATTTAAAAAATTAAAAAACAACCTTCTTAATTTAAATATTGCGGCCGACCCCTTTGCCCAAGGCAAGGGCCGTCCACTTCTAGAGAATATGTGGCCGGCCATTGCTTGGTCACCAATGTAACGACCACCCTTCATACTGTTACTACACTCTAAGGATGACCGTTACTTAACTACTAACTCTACTTAACCGGTACGCTACTTAACTACGAGGAATCCCTACCGAAAATTTCGGCAGAGTCTCCCCTGTACCGGTGACCCCAAACTGGGATACAAACACTATATACACAGCCACAGGCGGCTGGAACATATTTTTCACAACCACGCAGAAATAATAACACGACACTAAAAAGAAACTATTCTAGCAATAGAAAACTATATAGCTCCAACAATAGGAAATAACTCAACTAACAATGCGGAATAGACTCAATTAATCAACATAGACAAAGGAAACAACTAATACAATCTCTATCAACTTAATAACTGAAAGAAAACTCAAAGGAGTCTTGACAGTTTCCTTAGCAAACTCATGATCTCTCCATAGTCCTGGCATCACACACCTTCATCACCACCACCTTGTCGCCTTCCTTGCTAAATCTTTTCCTTTCCTTTATCTGCAGTAGGAGGAAGTGCAGTCTATAAGCATAAAGCTTAGTGAGCGCTATCTACTCACAAAAACTCGATATGCATGTATATAAATAAAAACATGCTAAAACTGAATGCTAACATGTAAAGCTACTCATGCTCATAAATAGCAAAGGAATCAAACTAACTGAAATACTAATCATGTAAAGCTACTAAACTTGTAAAGCTACTCATGCTCACAAGAATAATATACTAACTGCATGCTGAAAGCAAATAAAGCTAAACATGCTGAATAATCTAATAGCAAGAAACAAATAAACTACTACTGCATGCTTCAAATAACAAGAAACTAAACTTTCTAATTCTAAACATATTTGAAGCTTGTTTCATTTGTTTCAAAACTTATACTTTAATACTTTAAAATAATAATCAACTTCTCTTGGGCCCGGCATTGTACCACTTTGCGCGCATTCTTAATAAGAATCGAGGTAGCTAATCCCGAAACTACTAAGATACTTCTAGGTCATGTGCCTAGGGGCAACTTGGAGCCCATCCCTTCTAGGCCATGTGCCTAGGGGCAACTTGGAGCCCATCCCTTGGATCTTGTGTCCGGTACATGCCATTTAAAAGTAAAATACTTTTTATCTTTAAATACTTCTTATAATAAAATGCCTTGGCATTTAATAAGCACCTTGTGTGCCAAAATCCCTAAAGTCTTGAATTCGGGATTTTACTTAAGGCCTTAGCCTTTTCCCTTTCTTTTCTTTATCTTCCTTTTACTTGTTAATACTTCTAAAAGTATTTAATAGGATTCTTATTTTTCCATTAGAATACATGGCTGTTCATGCTTGTTAAAATAGCAAATGGAAATAACTTTGAGCTTACTAATCATGCTATAAAATAGAGCTAAAGAAAGCAACTTTAAGCTTACTAATCATGCTATGAAATAGAGCAAAGAAAGCAACTTTAAGCTTACTAATCATGCTGTAAAAATAGAGCAAAGAAAAGCAACTTGAGCTTACTAATCATGCTGTAAAAAAATAGAGCAAAGAAAAGCAACTTGAGTTTACTAATCATGCTGTAAAATAGAGCTAAAGAAAGCAACTTTAAGCTTACTAATCATGCTATGAAATAGAGCAAAGAAAGCAACTTTAAGCTTACTAATCATGCTGTAAAAATAGAGCAAAGAAAGCTAATTTGATCTTTCTAAACATGCTGTGATAAGAGCAAAAGAAAATAACTTTAAGCTTTCTAAACATGCTGTGATAAAAGCAAAAGAAGGCTAATTTGAACCTTCTAAACATGCTGTAAAATAGAGCAAACGAAAACTAACTTGGACTTACTAAACATGCTATAAGATAGAGCAAAAGAAAGCTAACTTAGACTTACTAAACATGCTGTAAAATAGAGCAAACGAATGCAACTTTGAGCTTCCTATACATGCTGTAAAACAAAGGAAAAGAAAGCACATCTAATCTTACTAATCATGTGACAGAATACACTTTATATATAGCTGTTCGTGCCCTGTTTTGGCCAGGAAAACTGCTGATTCTGCACTTGCTAATAGAAAAGGCAACTAAATTAAATCCAGCAGTACCAATAGCAAGTGAAACCTATAATTTCTCTAGCGATTAAAAGAAAGACTCCTATTAAACTCTTAACAACCTTACTATCCTTCCAAATTCTCGAAACCCAGTAGGAACCGTGATTCCCTTCTAAAACAGATCTGATGTCCAGCAACAGCAACAGAAAACAAGCTAAAAATGACTACAATTCTTATACTTTTATAGAGCAACATGATCCTAATTTTTCTACAACAGGTCTTAAGAGGAAAAGCCCAAGAACGCATGCTATGCTTAAACTCCCGGACTAACCCAATTTTGTACTCTATAATCTGAAACAACCTTGGTACAATAAGCCCTATACAACTTAATCTTAACCAAGAGGGACCTAAATCCCTAGCACCACAGATTCGGCACAAAGATTTCTGAAAGCAAGGAAAATGAAAACCGGAAGCAACTCGAAGCTTCGGAAACAAAGAAACGAACGAGGAATAAACTTCGGAGCAACTCCTACTGCAGGTGAGAAGCAACTCACCTTGGATTTCTTGGACTTACAGCCGAGATCGGCTTCTAGGGCTTGCAGAGACTTGAAATTCTTCGATCTCTTCGTGTCTGCGTGCTCCCCTCGACGAGCCGGTCACGAATGTATGAAGAGCTCTCGAAGAAAGGTGCTCGTCGGCCGCCGGATCGAAGCCCTAACGCCGCTGCGTTTTCGCCCGAGGAGAGGAACAGCGCCGTCGGGAGAGAAAGGTGAGGAAAATTAGGTCTCGGGTAAAACTCAAGTTCTCCTTTTAATACCTAAACATTTCCATTATTAACTACTATATAAATATATTCGCTCTATATATGTTTAACGAAACAATTACAGCACAGCTGGTTGGCTGTTGCTTGGCTCATACTTGAAGCCGCGGGTTCGAATCCTGTCGCACCCCCTTTTTATTCCTAATTCCCTAACTTCTGCTTAAATATACTTCGTTACATATATAGTTAACGAAACACTCGCAGCCCAGTTGGTTGCGTCGTGTCCGGTTGGGTCAGTCCGACCCGAGGTCGTGGGTTCGAGCTTCGGTTTTGACAAATTTTTTTGTCAACTTCCTTTCGTCTTGTAAAAATATCAAACGACCTCCAAAAATTACGTAAAAATACTCTAAAAATTCTTAAAAATCTCTAGAATATTTTAAAAGCATTTCCAAATATTTTTATGGACTTTTAAAACTTGAAATAGGGAAAATTGGGTCGTTACAATTCCCCATACCTTATAAAAAGTTCGTCCTCGAACTTAGAATAGCTCTGGATATTTCTGTCTCATGTTGTCCTCCCGCTCCCAAGTGACTTCCTCGTGCTTCTGGTTCTGCCAGACGACCTTCACTAGTGGTACTTCTTTGCTTCTTAGTCTCTTGACTGCTCTGTCCACTATCTGTGTAGGTCTACTCTCATAACTAAGATCCTCTTGGATCTGCACTGACTGAGGCTCAATCACTTGGCTAGGGTCGTGGAGGCACTTCTTTAACATGAAGACATGAAACACATTGTGTATTGCTGACATGTTTTGTGGTAAATCCAGCTTGTAAGCTACTTTCCCAATCCTTTCTGTGATCAGGTAAGGTCCTACATAACGAGGACTTAATTTGCCCTTCTTGCCAAATCTCATCACTCCCTTCATAGGAGCGACCTTGAGGAAAACTGAATCTCCTACTTGGAATTCCAATGGCCTACGGCGTGTGTCAGCATAACTCTTCTGTCTGCTCTGGGCAGTCTCAATTCTCTGTCTGATTTTCTGGATCGCCTGAGTGATCTCATCATTCATCTCAGTCTAAATGTCCAGCTCTACTTCCATTTCTTTTCTTTCACTCGCTTCTTGCCAGCAAATATGTGATCTGCACTTCCTGTCATACAGTGCCTCGTAAGGTGCCATCTTGATAGTGGCCTGATAACTATTGTTGTAGGCAAATTCAGCTAAGCACAGATACTTGCACCCACTTCCCTTGAAATCTAGTACACGAGCCCTGAGCATATCTTCTAAGATCTGATTTACTCGCTCTATCTGTCCATCAGTCTGAGGATGGAAGGTTGTGCTGAACTTGAGTTTGGTGCCTAGTGTCTTATGAACACACTCCCAAAGGTGAGAGGTGAAACGTCCATCTCTATCAGAAACAATAGATTTCGGAACTCGATGAAGTCTGATCACTTCCTTAACGTATATTTGTGTCAACTGCTCTATAGAGTGGGACACCTTGATGGCTCGAAAATGGGCAGACTTAGTCGATCTGTCCACTACTACCCATATTGCGTCATATCCATTCGTAGTTCTTGGAAGACCTTTTATGAAGTCCACGGATATGTCTTCCCACTTCCACTCTGGTATTGGAAGAGGTTGTAACATTCCTCCTGGTCTCTGGTGCTCTGCTTTGACTCACTGGCATGTCAGGCAGGCACTGACATATTTCGCAACATCTCTTTTGAGTCCAGACCACCAGAACCTCTGTTCATTAAGTCCATGAAGACCGCTGGTGCCTTAGTCACACCAAAAGGCATGACTACCAACTCGTAGTGTCCGTATCTGGTCCTGAAAGTCGTTCTGGGTATATCCCTTTCTTTAACTTTCAACTGATGGTACCTAGAGCGCAGGTCTATCTTTGAGAACGTTGTTGCCCCTCTCAACTGATCAAATAAGTCGTCGATCCTGGGGAGGGGGTACTTGTCCTTAACTGTTACTTTGCTTAGCGCTCTAAAATCTATGCACATCCGCATAGATCCGTCTTTCTCCTTAACGAACAACTCTGGAGCTCCCTGAGGTGAATGACTAGGGCGGATGAAACCCTTGTCAAGTAGCTCCTGAAATTGTTCTTGTAACTCTTTTAGCTCTGCTAGAGACATTCGGTACGAAGCTTTTAAAATTGGACCGGTACCAGGAACCAATTCAATTTCAAACTCCACTTCTCTGTTGGGAGGTAGTCCAGGTAGCTCTTCTGGAAATACCTATGGATACTCACAGACTACCCGAACATCTTCCTGCTTGGGTCTTTCTTGTTATCTTTGTCCTTCTAGTTCTGATTACTTGACTGGGGTCTCTGTTTCCCCACTGTCTTGTCTTCTATCTTGACTGGCTTGTGTTGCGTTTGTTGTACCTTGATGTTGTTCAGATAGTGCTCACTAATGCCCTGCTGACCAGCTCTTCACCAATCTATGGTCGGTGAGTTTCACTACTCACATTAGGTGTTATTTCTGGTCTCAGCATTAGGAGCATCAGTCTGACTCGTTCTTTCACTGTACTTACTAACTATAGGCAAAGGTGAGCTAGCCAGTTAAATCTTTTAATCGCTTCTTCTATTGGTAGGTCACCTTGTCTGAATTCTATAAGCTTCTCATACTGTTTATTGGTGATCCGTTGACGGAATACTTCTTCGTAAAACTCTGTCTCGAGGTCAACCCAGCTCATCTGGTTGATTGCTCTCTTACTCTTAATTCGCTCCCATCACATATAAGCATCTCCAGATAGGTAGAAAGAGGCACACTTAATGGTATCAACCTTCTCGACTTCTGGTCAGTCAAGAAACTCCATTGTGCTCTCAAATGTCTTGAACCAAGCCTGGACATTCCAGGGCTCAGCTTTATGGTTTCAGTTTCAGCCACTGGATGAGGTATGTTTCTTTTCTTCTAGGTGTTGTGACGACTTCAAGGGCAACTGATAGGACTTCAGTCACCACTGTGGTCTCCACATTGATGGTTGGGGGAGTGGGAGGAGCTGGCTGCTGATTTGCCATCAGGTTGGCAATCACTTGTTGCTGCTCTACTACTTGTCTCTGGAGTTGGGCAACAACTTCAGAGAGATTAGGCTCAGTTAATCTAAGCTTTTCGTTCTCCTGATCTTGGTTCTCAGTACGAACGGTACGGGAACGTTCTCTTCTTGCCATCAAGTCAGGCAGAGGAAAAGAAAACTTAAAATTATCACTATACTTTCTAGATATATCTTACTTATACATGATTCTTGACTTTCAACACCTATGAGTAGGTACTTCTAAACATTCCTTTATCCTTTCGAAACATACATATTTGTATATGAAGAAGGAAAAATAGCAAAAACTCTTATCTACTTAAGCACTTATAAGCAATCACTCTATACTGCAAATAATAATAAAGGAAAGCAATAAAGAAGGAAGTTAAATACTTTCTTACTTGGAGACGGCAAGGATGATGCTGATGTGTGTGTGATGCTGGAGAATGGAACACTGCTCTGATACCAACTGTAAAGACCACCCTTCATACTGCTACTACACTCTAAGGATGACCGTTACTTAACTACTAACTCTACTTAACCGGTACGCTACTTAACTACGAGGAATCCCTACCGAAAATTTCGGCAGAGTCTCCCCTGTACCGGTGACCCCAAACTGGGATACAAACACTATATACACAGCCACAGGCGGCTGGAACATATTTTTCACAACCACGCAGAAATAATAACACGACACTAAAAAGAAACTATTCTAGCAATAGAAAACTATATAGCTCCAACAATAGGAAATAACTCAACTAACAATGCGGAATAGACTCAATTAATCAACATAGACAAAGGAAACAACTAATACAATCTCTATCAACTTAATAACTGAAAGAAAACTCAAGGGAGTCTTGACAGTTTCCTTAGCAAACTCATGATCTCTCCATAGTCCTGGCATCACACACCTTCATCACCACCACCTTGTCGCCTTCCTTGCTAAATCTTTTCCTTTCCTTTATCTGCAGTAGGAGGAAGTGCAGTCTATAAGCATAAAGCTTAGTGAGCGCTATCTACTCACAAAAACTCGATATGCATGTATATAAATAAAAACATGCTAAAACTGAATGCTAACATGTAAAGCTACTCATGCTCATAAATAGCAAAGGAATCAAACTAACTGAAATACTAATCATGTAAAGCTACTAAACTTGTAAAGCTACTCATGCTCACAAGAATAATATACTAACTGCATGCTGAAAGCAAATAAAGCTAAACATGCTGAATAATCTAATAGCAAGAAACAAATAAACTACTACTGCATGCTTCAAATAACAAGAAACTAAACTTTCTAATTCTAAACATATTTGAAGCTTGTTTCATTTGTTTCAAAACTTATACTTTAATACTTTAAAATAATAATCAACTTCTCTTGGGCCCGGCATTGTACCACTTTGCGCGCATTCTTAATAAGAATCGAGGTAGCTAATCCCGAAACTACTAAGATACTTCTAGGTCATGTGCCTAGGGGCAACTTGGAGCCCATCCCTTCTAGGCCATGTGCCTAGGGGCAACTTGGAGCCCATCCCTTGGATCTTGTGTCCGGTACATGCCATTTAAAAGTAAAATACTTTTTATCTTTAAATACTTCTTATAATAAAATGCCTTGGCATTTAATAAGCACCTTGTGTGCCAAAATCCCTAAAGTCTTGAATTCGGGATTTTACTTAAGGCCTTAGCCTTTTCCCTTTCTTTTCTTTATCTTCCTTTTACTTGTTAATACTTCTAAAAGTATTTAATAGGATTCTTATTTTTCCATTAGAATACATGGCTGTTCATGCTTGTTAAAATAGCAAATGGAAATAACTTTGAGCTTACTAATCATGCTATAAAATAGAGATAAAGAAAGCAACTTTAAGCTTACTAATCATGCTATGAAATAGAGCAAAGAAAGCAACTTTAAGCTTACTAATCATGCTGTAAAAATAGAGCAAAGAAAAGCAACTTGAGCTTACTAATCATGCTGTAAAAAGAGAGAAAAGAAAAGACACTTGAGTTTACTAATCATGCTGTAAAATAGAGCTAAAGAAAGCAACTTTAAGCTTACTAATCATGCTATGAAATAGAGCAAAGAAAGCAACTTTAAGCTTACTAATCATGCTGTAAAAATAGAGCAAAGAAAGCTAATTTGATCTTTCTAAACATGCTGTGATAAGAGCAAAAGAAAATAACTTTAAGCTTTCTAAACATGCTGTGATAAAAGCAAAAGAAGGCTAATTTGAACCTTCTAAACATGCTGTAAAATAGAGCAAACGAAAACTAACTTGGACTTACTAAACATGCTATAAGATAGAGCAAAAGAAAGCTAACTTAGACTTACTAAACATGCTGTAAAATAGAGCAAACGAATGCAACTTTGAGCTTCCTATACATGCTGTAAAACAAAGGAAAAGAAAGCACATCTAATCTTACTAATCATGTGACAGAATACACTTTATATATAGCTGTTCGTGCCCTGTTTTGGCCAGGAAAACTGCTGATTCTGCACTTGCTAATAGAAAAGGCAACTAAATTAAATCCAGCAGTACCAATAGCAAGTGAAACCTATAATTTCTCTAGCGATTAAAAGAAAGACTCCTATTAAACTCTTAACAACCTTACTATCCTTCCAAATTCCTGAAACCCAGCAGGAATCGTGATTCCCTTCTAAAACAGATCTGATGTCCAGCAACAGCAACAGAAAACAAGCTAAAAATGACTACAATTCTTATACTTTTATAGAGCAACATGATCCTAATTTTTCTACAACAGGTCTTAAGAGGAAAAGCCCAAGAACGCATGCTATGCTTAAACTCCCGGACTAACCCAATTTTGTACTCTATAATCTGAAACAACCTTGGTACAATAAGCCCTATACAACTTAATCTTAACCAAGAGGGACCTAAATCCCTAGCACCACAGATTCGGCACAAAGATTTCTGAAAGCAAGGAAAATGAAAACCGGAAGCAACTCGAAGCTTCGGAAACAAAGAAACGAACGAGGAATAAACTTCGGAGCAACTCCTACTGCAGGTGAGAAGCAACTCACCTTGGATTTCTTGGACTTACAGCCGAGATCGGCTTCTAGGGCTTGCAGAGACTTGAAATTCTTCGATCTCTTCGTGTCTGCGTGCTCCCCTCGACGAGCCGGTCACGAATGTATGAAGAGCTCTCGAAGAAAGGTGCTCGTCGGCCGCCGGATCGAAGCCCTAACGCCGCTGCGTTTTCGCCCGAGGAGAGGAACAGCGCCGTCGGGAGAGAAAGGTGAGGAAAAATTAGGTCTCGGGTAAAACTCAAGTTCTCCTTTTAATACCTAAACATTTCCATTATTAACTACTATATAAATATATTCGCTCTATATATATGTTTAACGAAACAATTACAGCACAGCTGGTTGGCTGTTGCTTGGCTCATACTTGAAGCCGCGGGTTCGAATCCTGTCGCACCCCCTTTTTATTCCTAATTCCCTAACTTCTGCTTAAATATACTTCGTTACATATATAGTTAACGAAACACTCGCAGCCCAGTTGGTTGCGTCGTGTCCGGTTGGGTCAGTCCGATCCGAGGTCGTGGGTTCGAGCTTCGGTTTTGACAAAAAATTTTGTCAACTTCCTTTCGTCTTGTAAAAATATCAAACGACCTCCAAAAATTACGTAAAAATACTCTAAAAATTCTTAAAAATCTCTAGAATATTTTAAAAGCATTTCCAAATATTTTTATGGACTTTTAAAACTTGAAATAGGGAAAATTGGGTCGTTACAACCAAGCAATGAACCGGCCCCTTCTTGGACACCAAGATAGGCTTTTCTTTGGATGGACTTGAAACTTTATTGAGGCTACAACAGGGACCTAGAGGAGAAATTGATTTTAGCCTTCCAATGAGCTCGAGTCTCCCGTGCTCGGCCCGAACACACAACTCAAGTTCATCGATAATAACTCATTCCACTAGAGAGTTATTACCGCACTACCGCACCAATCCCAAATTACATTATGGGCTCCTTCTTATCATGAGTGTGTTAGTCTCCCTGTGTTTAAGATTATGAATGTCCACTAATTAAGTGAGTTACTGACAACTCATTTAATTAATATCTAGCTCCAAGAGTAGTACCACTCAACTTTATTGTCATGTTGGACTAGGTCCACCTGCAGGGTTTAACATGGCAATCATTATGAGCTCCTCTTGGGGACATTCTCAACCTAGATAACTAGGACACAGATTCCTTCTATAATCAACAACACACACTATAATTAATATCATTTCCCAACTTATCGGACATATTGATTTATCGAGCTAAACCTCACCCTTTGATAAGTCAAAGAAATAAATATTAAATATACATGCTTGTTATTATATTAGGATTAAGAGCACACACTTTCATAATAACTAAGGTCTAGTTCTTTTACTAAGTCAGTAAAAAAAGAACTTACCTAAATGATCCTACTCAATACACTTAAAGTGCATCAGTGTAATTTATTAGTAAAGATAAACTAATACTTAATTACACTACGTCTATTCTGATGGTTTGTTCAATTCCATCTTAGTCATGAGCAACTGTTTATAATTTATAGAGAACCGACAACATGATCCTCTAAGTGTGACTCCACCCTCCATGTTATCTATTATATAAATTAATTGAACAATGACATTTAACAAATAAATGTAAACATTTGACCAATGTGATTCTTTATTTCAAAATAAATGTGTACAAAAGCTAAACTTTTAAGTATACACTCCAACAGAGGGTACCTCCAACCCTACCAGATCCACAGCGTGGATAAGCTCCGCTTCGCCCGCAGCCTATTCGCCCGAGGGTGTCTCTAATCCCATGGAGGGTGCCCTCCACCCTGCGTCCAAGGCGCCTCCAGCTCCATGGAGGGTGCCTTTTGCTCTGTTGGTGGAGTCTTCAAGCATTGCACCCGAGGCACCTCCAAGCTCCATGGAGGGTGCCTCGAGTATTGTTCATCCAAGGCTTTAAGGCTTTTTCACTCCCTGCAAGATGCGTTAGTCCAAAAGACAAAGTATACCCGATAAAACAGAGTTTATCACAATAAAATAAGATTAAGATAAATATTTGACAATCACTTGACTGTCCGATTCTGACTTCGGATATCCATCCGAAAATCCTAGGTTGAACCGACGCCTACTCTTCCCTCACCGGGGAATGCGTCCTCACCTACTCCACTTAGGAGAGTTTACCTTATTGCCAGACTGGCCCTCCAGACCAACTGGACTTTTGCTCAGCGCTCAAGGCTACAAGACTTTCTGCTGGATGTTCGCTCCACGACCCGTCCAGTCTTCCACCCGGTTCGCAACACCAGGACTTTCCACCTAGAGTCCCCGACTCTAGAGTTTTTGCCTGAAGCCCTTGACCCGCCAAGACTTTCCGCCTAGGGTTACCAACCCCTAGGACCTAGGGTTACCACCCCTAGGGTTTTTCCTTTGCCTAAGTACACTTAAGACTTTCCTACAAACTAATTTAAACATGTTAGACCACAAATAACCTTAACTTTGAACCTTTTGCCATTATTAAAACTCAGGTTCGATCGTCGGATGCTTCCCTCATCAACAATTTTTCCCTTTTTGATTATGGCAATAAAATTCAAAGTTAAGTAAAATATGAAAGTATTATAAATGCGTACAAGAATAAAATCAAGATTCAAATGCAATCAAGTGAAAAAATATGTAGGTGCAAAAACATGTAGGTGCAAAAAATATTAAACATTTAGTCGCAACTTGTTTGTATCAAAAAATATTAAACATTTATTAAACATTTAGTCGCAACTTGTTTGTATCTCCCCCTTAATCACTTATTTACTGAAATTTTACTTTCCTTTCCCCCTTTTCCATATATCAAAAATATTACTTAAAAAATAGAAAAAAAATGGAAAGATAGGAAATATTTAACTCCCCTTGAAAGGTAGCTCTTACTTAAATATAATTTTGCAAGAAGAAGCAAAAATTTGAAAGAGACTTTAACTAAATATTGAAAATAACTTAGCTTTAAAGGATTTTAAACATAGGTAAGTACAAGCTTTAAAAGAAGTTGATTAAACACTTATCTTTAAAAGTACTCAACTTAAATAAAAAGTTATGATAAAAGCGTTAGCTTAGTCAAGTATTAAAAAAATACTTTTGATAAACACTAAGCTTAAAAACTAATTTTAATTCAACATTAAGCTTAATAATAATTTTAATTCAAAAAATTTGATATTAATTCAAAATTAAGCTCAAAAATAATTTTAATTTTGAATAAACACTAGGTTTTAACAAAAGACTCAGCTTAAATTTGTACTAAGCTTAAAAATAATTTGTTTAAACATGAAAAAGTAATTTCATTTTAACACCAAGTTTAAAAATGACCAAGTTTTAAAAATAATTTTAAGTAAAGTCTAACAAAAAAAACTTCTGTTTGAAAAATACTTTTAAAACATGAACTTGGCTTAATTTGAAAATTCTTTCTTTTACTTCCCCTTGATTAATGCCAGTCAATTTTTGTAAAAAAAAATTTAAAGTCCTAGAGTCTAAGCATGAGTAAGAAAATATCTACTTTTAGACAAATGTCTAACCTTTAGTCACTAGCTGTTTACCATGAGGTAGCAGCTTTCACATGGTTAATCAAATTAAGTAAGTGTTCCAACTAATTTGACTAAGCATGGATAACTTAATTTGATTAATATAAACTTGGTATTTAATGCCCAGACTTATGTTGATGCATAGACATAAGCATTCTGAAGTCCAGACAGTATCCTATGCATCTCACACCATTTTAAGTGTCTTTCATACACAAATAAGGTAATCCTAGTGTGCTTGTCAGATGCTCTAGCTAAAATCTAGGGGTACATGCTTTCTAGGGGGTAGACACCTAGGCTAAGTCCAAATTTTGAAATACTAACAAAATTAGAATTTTGAAAATATTTTTCCTAGAATTTTAAAACCAAAAATAAACTTTGAAATAATAAGTAGTAAAGAGGAAATTTTTTTGAAAGTAGACTCTATTCTACTAAACACATCCCTATTTATCTTCTAAGTGCACTATACTCAAGTTCAGGTAAGGATTTTATGAAAATGTCAGCCAGGTTTGACTTAGACTAACATAGTTGAGTACAATGTCACCCTTAGCTACATGATCCCTTACAAAGTGATGCTTCATTTCTATGTGTTTGGTCTTTGAGTGGTGAATTGGATTCTTGGTTAAGTTAATTCAACTTATATTATCAATTAAAATTTTTATATTTTTATATTCTAGTTGATAGTCTTTTAAGGTGTGCATTATCCATAATAGTTGAGATGCACATTCCCCTAGGGCTATGTACTCAGCTTCAGTAGTGGATAAAGCAACACAGTATTGCTTTTTGCTTGACCAACTTATTAGGCACTGACCTAGAAATTGGCAACTACCACTTGTGTTTTTTCTATCTAGTTTGCACCCAGCATAGTATGAGTCAGAATAGCCAATTAGGTCAAAGGTACAAGACCTAGGGTACCAGAGTCCTATATTTAGGGTTCCCTTAATATATCTAGGTATTCTTTTAACATTTGTTAGGTGTGACTCCTTAGCACAAGATTGGTATCTTGTACACGTACCTACTACAAACAAAATGTCAGGTAAACTTGCAGTTAGATAAAGTAGACTCCCTATCATACTTCGATAGTTTTTTAAGTCTACTGATTTTCCTTCTAAATTAGAATCAATTTTAACATTGGATGCCATTGGAGTATTTATATTTTTAGAGTTTTCCATGCCAAATTTTCTAATTAATTCCTTAGCATATGTTGTTTGAAAAAATATAAATTTTGTCTTTGGTTTGTTTAATTTGTAAGCCTACAAAGAAGTTGAATTCTCCAACTAAGCTCATTTCAAATTCACTTTCCATTAATTGGGTAAATTCTTTTAAAAATTTAGTATTAGTTGAACAAAAAATTATATCATCTACGTAAATTTGGGCTATAAAGATGTCTTTTTCTAGAGTTTTTACAAATAGGGTTTGATCTATTTGACCTTGTTTAAACCCCTTAGATATTATATAAGGTGATAAGCATTCATACCAAGCCCTAGGTGCTTGTTTTAGTCCATATAGGACTTTTTTAACCTAAAGACATGGTTTTGATGGTCCAAGTCCTCAAATCCTGGGGGTGGACTTACATACACTTCTTCTTTGACGAAACCATTTAAAAATGTAGATTTTACATCCATTTGGTATAACTTGAATCCTTTATGTGCTGCATAGGCCAGTAGCATCCTAATAGATTCAAGTCTGGCTATGGGAGCATAGGTCTCATCATAGTCTAACCCTTCTATTTGACTGAATCCTTTTGCTACAAGTCTAGCTTTATTTCTTACTATTTTGCCCTTATCATCCAATTTATTTCTAAATATCCATTTAGTGTCAACTATGGTTTTGTTTATGGGTTTAGGTACTAGTTCCCAGACCTCATTTCTTTCAAATTAGGCTAACTCTTCTTGCATTGCTAATATCCAGTGTAGGTCTGGTAGGGCTTCTTCTATAGTTTTGGATTCAATTTTAGAGATAAGGGCTATCTGACTTAGGTTTCTATAAGTTGATCTAGTTCAAACTCCTAGGGTTGGGTTACCCAAAATTTGGTCAGATGGGTGATTGGTACTTATTCTTGATGGTCTTATATTAGGGTCAATAATTGGTTCTTGTGATTCACTAGGTTTAATTTGAACATCTTCATCATCTTGTATGTTTCTTGAATTAATATTTTCTATGTTTTGATTAACATTTTCATTTATTGAGTTATTATCTCCATCAAAAATTACATTAGTGGTTACTTCAACTTTTAGAGTGTAACGACCACCCTTCTTACTACTACTACTCTCTAAGGAAGACCGTTACTTAACTACTAACTCTACTTAACCGGTATGATTAAAAATCACATGGAAACCCTACCGAAAAATTTCGACAGAATCTCCCCTGTACCGGTGACCTTAAACTGACATACATAACATAATATACATAGCCACAGGCGGCTGGAACACATATCAAACACACAAAAGGAATAACATCACCACGCAGTTTAATGAAATCAAATCATGCAAGTAATGAATAGCGGAAACAAAATAAAAACATACAATTAACTAACAGCGGAAGACTAAATGACTCATCTAATACATTCTTAATAAATGACAATCTTAATAAATTCTTAAACTAAGTCCCAAGGCTTCCAAAGTCCTGGCATCACACACCATCCGCGCCACATTGTCGCCTTCCTTTCTATATCTTTTCCTTTCCTGTATCTGCAGTAAGAGGAAGTGTAGTCTATAAGCAAAATTTGCTTAGTAAGCGCTATCTAACTCACAAAATCACGAATGTGCATGTATACGAAAAGAACTAAAAACTATATGCTCTAAAAAGAAATAAAGCATAAACATAACTGCTCATGTCAAACTAATAGCAAAGAAAAGCTAAGGAATCTACTCATGTAATTCTAATAGCTAATCATGATGCTCATCTAATAAGTAAACATGAAAAACTACTCATCTACTATATAAACATGGTAGAATAAAGAACTAAACTTACTGATTTTTAGAACTATATGAACCTTATTTCATTTGTTCTAAACTTAATCTTTAATACTTTATGTTTATGTAAAACTCGTTTCACTTGTTCAAAAACTTATACTTATAATACTTCAAAATAATAATCAACTTCTCTTGGGCCCGGCAACTGTGCTTTTACTTTTGTAATGACCCGACCCATTCGGCGACCCATTTGGTGGCCCATTTGGCGACCCTATGGTCGTCGACCGTCGACCGTCGGCCGAGCCGTTACTACTAGGTTATCTAAACCTAGGGACGACTATGGGAGCCCAGCTCAAGGACAGAGAGTCCAACACAGTGCCACTGATAAAAGTAAAATACTTGTTATCTTTTAATACTTCTATATAATGCCTCGGCATTTTCTTTAGCACCTTGTGTGCCAAAATCCCTAAAGTCTTAACTTTGGGATCTACTTAAGGCCTTGGCCTTCTTCTTTCTTTTCTTTATCTTCTTATACTTGTTAATACTTCTAAAAGAATACTTCCTTTAAAAGAAACTGAAATGTTTAAGCGAATTCTAACTTTAAAATGCTCAAACCGAAAATCTACCTACTATGCTAATAGAATTCTGTATATTAAGCTCTAAAGATACTAGAAACTGATTGTTTTAGAAGGAAGGCTACTCATGCACATCTAATAACATAAGAAACTAGAAATCTGCTCATGTTATTCCAATAGCAAAGGAACTAGAAATCTAAATCTGCACATGTTCATGTTATTTACTAAATCTAAATAGCAAAGGAACTGGATGAATATATAAATGCACACTTGAATGAATCTGTTCATGCCTACTTCTACTTGAATGAATATAAATGCTCACTTGGATAAATCTGCTCATGTTATTCCAATAGCAAAGGAACTAGATGCAAAAAGGGGACTAAAATTCTGTTAGTCAAATTCTCGCATGAACAAGAAGAGAAATGCATAATCGTTACCAATAAAACATGCATTGAGTTTGTAGCATGCAAAAGCATAGAACCAAAACTAACATAACCCACTAATTTATCTCTTAAACCTCTAGCAATATTTATTTAAACATACTACTAGACAAATCTGATATACTGATCAGTATACAACCTCTACACTATACCCCCCAAATCTCCACAGCATGCTTCAAAAATACAAGTACCAAATCAATCCGTGAATCAAAACCACATAGGAAAGCAAAAAAATCACCAATTCTACACAACCTCTCTCGAATCTGAAACAAAGCGAAGAGAAAACTTGCAACATCCAAATTCTTATAGAAATCTATTAAGAATCCCCAACTGAATCAATAACATCGAGGAAGGCATAAATCAAAATGAGAACTTCACAGGAAAGAACTCAAATCATTTCTCGTTCCATCATTCGGCAACAACACAGCCCTAGGTTTCATCCAAAGCTTCGGGAACAAGAAAAGGAACAAGAATTAAACTTCGAAGCTATCCTACCGCAGGTGAGTAAGCGACTTACCACGATTCCTGAATTCAAACCGAAGGAGAAGAACTTCTAGGGTTTCGGTTGGCTGAGATCTTGGCCTCCTGTTCGTGCTCTCGGCTTCTCCTCGACGCAAGAATCACGACGGTGAAGGAACCTTCGGAGAACGCCCTCGTCGACTGCCGGAAACGAAGCTAGGGCTTCGTTTTCTTCGCTCGACAGAATCGGCGCCGTCGCAGAAGGGAAGAAGAGAAAAGGAGAGAAAGGTTCGGGGAAAAAGAAAACTTAAGTTCTCTTTTCTTATAACTAGGGTTTCAATTATAACTTATATATAAATCGCTCCATATTTGTTCACAAAACACTTGTAGAACAATTGGTTAGTTGCGTTTTGACCGGGTCAAAGGCCGCTGGTTCGAATCCTCAGCCGAACTCTTTTTCCAATTTATCTTCTGTTTTAATCATTGCTTAAATAAATTTCGCTTCTTATTTTACCAGTAACGATCGCCAGCACACCTGGTCAGTTGGATTTTGACCAAGCCAATGGTCGCTGGTTCGAAACTCGGCTGCAACCATTTTTCTTCCTATTTATTTCATATTCATTAACTACTGCTTAAATAGAATATTTCTCCTTCTTGAATAACAAAATATTCACAGACTAGATGGTTGGCTGAGTTCGGTTAAGACTCGGGTTCTGGTTCGAGATCTTGGGTTCAAAACCCCACTTCAACATATTCTTTTTCTCTCTTTTTTTTTTTTAAACTTCTTTCTCTTGGTAAAAATACCAAACGAACTCCAAAAATTACATAAAAATACTCTAAAAATTTCTAAAAATCTCTAGAATATTTCTATAGCATTTCTAAATATTTTTAAGAACTTTTAAAACTCCTAATGAGGAAAATTAGGTCGTTACAATCCCCCATACCTTATAAAAAGTTCGTCCTCAAACTTAGAATAATTCTGGACATCTCTGTATTATACTGTCCTTACGCTCCTAAGTAACTTTCTCGTGCTTCTAGTTCTAAATGACTTTCACTAATGGTACTCTTTGCTCTTTAGTCTCTTAACTTCTCGGTCCTCTATTATTCATAATGCATCGTACCCATTAGTGGTCCTTGGAAGGCTTGATATCTTCTCTATCCTTCCTAAACATACTTATGTATATGAATATAAGAGAAAAAAACTAAAATTGTCTCTATTCTTCCTAAGCATATGTATCAAAACATAGAAAATTAAAACATGAATTGTCTTCTTTCCTAAGCACATATAAGCAGGTACTCTATACTGCAAATAATAAAGAAAGCATAAAAGAAAATTAAATACTTTCTTACTTGAAGACGGCAAGGATGGTGCTGATGTGTGATGCTGGAGAATGGGAACTGCTCTGATACCAACTGTAACGACCACCCTTCTTACTACTACTACTCTCCAAGGATGACCGTTACTTAACTACTAACTCTACTTAACCGGTATGATTAAAAATCACATGGAAATCCTACCGAAAAATTTCGGCAGAATCTCCTCTGTACCGGTGACCTTAAACTGACATACATAACATAATATACACAGCCACAGGCGGCTGGAACACATATCAAACACATAAAAGAAATAACATCACCACGCAGTTTAATGAAATCAAATCATGCAAGTAATGAATAGCGGAAACAAAATAAAAACATACAATTAACTAACAACGGAAGACTAAATAACTCATCTAATACATTCTTAATAAATGACAATCTTAATAAATTCTTAAACTAAGTCCCAAGGCTTCCATAGTCCTGGCATCACACACCATCCGCGCCACCTTGTCGCCTTCCTTTCTATATCTTTTCCTTTCCTGTATCTGCAGTAAGAGGAAGTGTAGTCTATAAGCAAAATTTGCTTAGTAAGCGCTATCTAACTCACAAAATCACGAATGTGCATGTATACGAAAAAAACTAAAAACTATATGCTCTAAAAAGAAATAAAGCATAAACATAACTGCTCATGTCAAACTAATAGCAAAGAAAAGCTAAGGAATCTACTCATGTAATTCTAATAGCTAATCATGCTGCTCATCTAATAAGTAAACATGAAAAACTACTCATCTACTATATAAACATGGTAGAATAAAGAACTAAACTTACTGATTTTTAGAACTATATGAACCTTATTTCATTTGTTCTAAACTTAATCTTTAATACTTTATGTTTATGTAAAACTCGTTTCACTTGTTCAAAAACTTATACTTATAATACTTCAAAATAATAATCAACTTCTCTTGGGCCCGACAACTGTGCTTTTACTTTTGTAACGACCCGACCCATTCGGCGACCCATTTGGTGGCCCATTTGGCGACCCTATGGTCGTCGACCGTCGACCGTCGGCCGAGCCGTTACTACTAGGTTATCTAAACCTAGGGACGACTATGGGAGCCCAGCTCAAGGACAGAGAGTCCAACACAGTGCCACTGATAAAAGTAAAATACTTGTTATCTTTTAATACTTCTATATAATGCCTCGGCATTTTCTTTAGCACCTTGTGTGCCAAAATCCCTAAAGTCTTAACTTTGGGATCTACTTAAGGCCTTGGCCTTCTTCTTTCTTTTCTTTATCTTCTTATACTTGTTAATACTTCTAAAAGAATACTTCCTTTAAAAGAAACTGAAATGTTTAAGCGAATTCTAACTTTAAAATGCTCAAACCGAAAATCTACCTACTATGCTAATAGAATTCTGTATATTAAGCTCTAAAGATACTAGAAACTGATTGTTTTAGAAGGAAGGCTACTCATGCACATCTAATAACATAAGAAACTAGGAATCTGCTCATGTTATTCCAATAGCAAAGGAACTAGAAATCTAAATCTGCACATGTTCATGTTATTTACTAAATCTAAATAGCAAAGGAACTGGATGAATATATAAATGCACACTTGAATGAATCTGTTCATGTCTACTTCTACTTGAATGAATATAAATGCTCACTTGGATAAATCTGCTCATGTTATTCCAATAGCAAAGGAACTAGATTCAAAAAGGGGACTAAAATTCTGTTAGTCAAATTTTCGCATGAACAAGAAGAGAAATGCATAATCGTTACCAATAAAACATGCATTGAGTTTGTAGCATGAAAAAGCATAGAACCAAAACTAACATAACCCACTAATTTATCTCTTAAACCTCTAGCAATATTTCTTTAAACATACTACTAGACAAATCTGATATACTGATCAGTATACAACCTCTACACTTTACCCCCCAAATCTCCACAGCATGCTTCAAAAATACAAGGAAGTACCAAATCAATCCGTGAATCAAAACCACACCGGAAAGCAAAACAATCACCAATTCTACACAACCTCTCTCGAATCTGAAACAAAGCGAAGAGAAAACTTGCAACATCCAAATTCTTATAGAAATCTATTAAGAAACCCCAACTGAATCAATAACATCGAGGAAGGCATAAATCAAAATGAGAACTTCACAGGAAAGAACTCAAATCATTTCTCGTTCCATCATTCGGTAACAACACAACCCTAGGTTTCATCCAAAGCTTCGGGAACAAGAAAAGGAACAAGAATTAAACTTCGAAGCTATCCTATCGCAGGTGAGTAAGCGACTTACCACCATTCCTGAATTCAAACCGAAGGAGAAGAACATCTAGGGTTTCGGTTGGCTGAGATCTTGGCCTCCTGTTCATGCTCTCGGCTTCACCTCGACGCAAGAATCACGACGATGAAGGAACCTTCGGAGAACGCCCTCGTCGCTCGGTAGAATCGGCGCCGTCGCAGAAGGGAAGAGGAGAAAAGGAGAGAAAGGTTCGGGGAAAAAGAAAACTTAAGTTCTCTTTTCTTATAACTAGGGTTTCAATTATAACTTATATATAAATCGCTCCATATTTGTTCACAAAACACTTGTAGAACAGTTGGTTAGTTACGTTTTGACCGGGTTAAAGGCTGCTGGTTCGAATCCTCAGCCGAACTCTTTTTCCAATTTATCTTCTATTTTAATCATTGCTTAAATAAATTTCGCTTCTTATTTTACCAGCAACGATTGCCAGCACACCTGGTCAGCCGGGTTTTGACCAAGCCAAAGGTCGCTGGTTCGAAACTCGGCTGCAACCATTTTTCTTCCTATTTATTTCATATTCATTAACTACTGCTTAAATAGAATATTTCTCCTTCTTGATTAACAAAATATTCGCAGACTAGATGGTTGGCTGAGTTCGGTTAAGACTCGAGTTCTAGTTCGAGATCTTGGGTTCAAAACCCCACTTCAACATATTCTTTTTCTCTCTTTTTTTTAAAACTTCTTCCTCTTGGTAAAAATACCAAACGAACTCCAAAAATTACATAAAAATACTCTAAAAATCTCTAGAATATTTCTATAGCATTTCTAAATATTTTTAAGAAGTTTTAAATTTCCTAATAAGGAAAATTGGGTCGTTACATAGAGTTTCTTTGTTATAGACTCTATAGGCCCTACTGGTTGTGGAATACCCTAAAAAGATCCCAGGGGCTGATTTTGATGTGACTTTTCTTAGGTAGTCATTAGTGTTTAGAATGTGGACTTTACATCCAAACACCTTTAGATAATTTAGGTGGGGTATTTTATTATAATATATTGCATAAGGAGTTTTATTATGAAATTTATTAATTAAAATTCTATTTTGAATGTAACAGGCTGTATTAATTGCCTCAACCCAGAATTGATTATTTAAGTTATATTCGTTTAACATGATTCTAGCAGCTTCTTATAGGGTTCTATTTTTGCGTTCTACTAGAACATTTTGTTGGGGGGTTCTAAGACATGAGTACTCATGTTTGTATCCATTAATTTCACAAAATTTAGTGAATTTATAGTTTTCAAATTCCCCTCCATAATCACTTATAATTCATTTAATTTTAGTATCTTTTTCATTTCCTATTAACTTGCAAAAGGTTTTAAAGATTTCGTAGGTTTCGTCTTTAGTTTTTAAAAATTTTACCCAAGTAAATCTCGAGTAATCATCAATTATGACTAAGCAATATTGGTTCTTGCTTAGTGACTTGGCTCCATGTGAGTCAAACAGATCTAAATGTAGGAGCTCAAGTATTAAATTAGTTATATTTAAGTTGGTTAACTTGTGAGTTGATTTGGTTTGTTTACCCTGTTGGCAAGCATTACAAATTGTATTTCCTATAAATTTTAATTTGGATAGACCTCTAACTAAGTCATTTTGACTCATTTTGAAATGAGTCTGATATGAGTGTGACCCAGTCTTCTGTGCCATAATGTAGTTTCCTCTTGTTGTGTCAATAGACACTTTAGCGAGGAGGTTGGTAGGTCAATTGTATATATGTTTTTCTTCCTAATTCCCTTAAGTGTAATTTAAGGTTTTTCAACATTTTTAATTAAACAATTAGTTTTTGAAAATGTGACTGAGTACCCGGAGTCACATAATTGACAATACTAAATAAGTTAAAATTCTGTTGATCAACCAATAAAACTTTTTGAGTATAGAAATCGGAACTCAGTTGGATATTACTTGTTCTGATTACCTTAAGTGTTCCATCGTTGAAGAATGCAACTGACCCTAGGTTCTTGAATTTCAGGTTAGTAAATTTCAATCTGTCTCTAGTAATGTGTTTGGCGAATCCACTATCTAACATCCATTGATCCAAATCTTTATGCTCCTACACATAAAGTATTTGATTTGGTTCAATTTGATGGATCAAAAGATAGTTTGATTGAAATTAATCTCTTAATATTCCATCTCACCCAGTCTAGATTATCAAACATGGTATTCCTATGGGTGATTGAGAGATAGTTTTGTATTTAAATTATGTCACGCCCCGTAGGAGTCTCTGTCCGAAGAAATTTCGCCAGCGTCTCCCCTGTACGGCGGACAATCTAAAACTTCTACAAACACTATATACCTCAGCCACATGCGGCTGGAATAATAACAATAATAAAACAATCACCACGCAGTTAATATCAATTTCAGTACTGGTTGACACAACCAAGCAGTTAAGTAGTAAACAAATAGAACAGTGATACGATAACTCGAAAACAACCCTACTCAACTACACTCGTAAAACTCAAATCCGATTTTTCCTACTCCACTACACTCATACAACACAAATCCGACGAACTCACCTCTTCTGCCATCCAGGCAGGCATATAGTAGAACAAAACCAAATCATACCAAAATCCATTTACGATAAGAATCCATACAAGATCCATAAGTAAAACCAATACAAGACTAAGACATAGTCTGATAGAGATAAAAAAAATAACAACTCGAGATCAGCAGAGGACTAGCACTACGTGCAATGGGGACTAGCGACTGGAACTGCCTCTTGACAGCATCAACCTGAAAATAACAAAGGAGGCGGGGGTGAGTCCAACGCTCAACGGGTAACAACTGATATGCATAATAAAGTAAATAACAGACAACACTAATCATGCGTACAGTCTCCTGAATACGAGAAGAATAAATGCAACTGAAACAAAAACAGGAGAGAATTGTACTAACCAGGACCAAGGTATAAAGGTAATAGGGTCGTCAAACCGAGGGTGTCATAATCCTGTATGCATGTCAATCATATGCATTCATATAAATGCAGCAAGTAAATGCAGCAAACACAAACAATAAATGAATCATGCATATGATGCCAATGACATGGTCACCCCTGACGCCAGTCAGCCATCTCACACACAATGATGAGTCCGAGTGGGTAGAGCTGAGACAACCGTGCACTCTGACATCACTGCCCCTGATGAGTGACCGAGTGGACGGGATGCTGTCGGAGTACACACATACTCCTACCCCGAAATAATAAATGGGGGAGCGCAATGCTCTCATCTCCCGGTACACGATGACGGGGAGGACTCTCTGCTGGCTACCACGCTGAGTCACACTACCCATGAGCGGACCAACGGAGCCAAACAAAGTCCAACTGCCTGCTGACTACAACGTTGCTACACTAAACCAACGGAGCCAAATAGAGCAGAACTGTCTGCCGGCTACCACGCTGAGTCACCAAACCAACGGAGCCAAACAGTAGAACTGCCACACACCTGTCTGATATACCACTAACCCATGAGTGGTGGTGTGTACAGATATATGTAACTGGTGATGTGCTCAACAATATTGGAGCAGACAATCGCACAACATGCAATCATGCAAGATAATGCATGACACTAAACATGACAATATCATGAATAGTATAGCAAGAACCATACATAATTAAAAGGTGTACCACAAGTCAATGTATCAGATGGAAGGTACACAACCAGATAGGGTATCAAATAAACCCTAGGTCCTGAACATAATGTATCATATGGTTGTGTCACTACCTATAAAGCAGGTATGATCAGGTAAATAATAACATGCAGTGCATAACGAGTAAACAAGTAAACATGTAATAGATCATGTAGTGACCAACCGAAACAAATGGAAAACACAATCATGCTATATGTTAAACACATTATTATGCATATCAAAAGACATAAGTCAAAGTACCCGCCTCCAATAGAAAAGGATCGTATCCAAAACAGATCCCCCATCAAGACACCATCTCGAATCAATATCCTGTAATAAATCGTATAGTTTAGCTAAGTTTAATTATAACTAAAATAGCTAAACCAAACTATTTTTCTTCAGGAACCCTAATTAAATTGAACTCAAAATCAATTAGGATTAGCTCCATTAACCCTAACCATTCTACTATTCGATTTCATTAAAACCTACACATGAATCCAAGTTAACAATTATTGCTAACTCGACTAGGAATCCTCTACAATGAAGATCAATTCCTACACTATACCTCAACCACAGTCGCTGTGGCTCAATAGCAAGGATCGTTGCTGCTGAAGTTTTAAAGCTTTGCTGCTAAAATCCACCGCACAGATTCTGTCCAGAACAGGATCAAGAACGAAACAACTCTTAGTTGGGAACGATTTACACTGTTCGGATCAAGAACAGAAGATGCAAAATCGACATCCCAAACTTACCTCAACCGTGACCTAAATCCACCGCAAGAAAGGAATGATCAAGAACAGTGGTGAAGATCCAAGCTCTGATATGGAAATACTATAAGAACTTATCTGAGATCTTCCTCCTAGTCCAGAATAGGAAGAAAATTACAACAAGGAAATCAATCAATTGAAATCCCTAATTCCACAACTAGTTAGATCGCCTACCTCAAGGATCACTACTAGGAACGACGGAGAGGTGCTGTGCGTCAGCGTCGGCACGATGCTCGGGCACAGTTGAGGCCGGCGACACTGCGGTGGTCGGTGACTAGCTAGGGCACAGCGTTGGCTAGGGCAAATTCGCCGTGAGGGCTCGGGTGGTGTCGTCGTGCAGAGACGAGAAGGAAGGAGGAAGAGGAAAGGTTCGATGTAGAGGAAGGCTAAGGCATCAGTGTCGGCTGTGATCGGACGCGAGGGGAAGAAAAGAAGAAGAGATAGAAAAAGGAGGAAACTGCCGTGGCCGACGGTTAGGGCAAAGAGGAGAAGAGGGAAGGGCGGCGTCGGGGATGACTCGGGCACGCAAGTTCAGCGAGAGAGAAAGGAAGAAAATAAAGAAAAGAAAAATAGAAAAAAAGAATTAAGAAAATAACATTTTCTTGCTTAAATGGGTAGCCTAAACAGGCTTTTCCGGGCCTCATTTTTAACCCCGTTAACTCGTCCATACGAGCTCCAAAAAATTCCCGAAAAATTCCCAAAAATTTTGAAAAATTCCCTTATTAATATTTGCCTATTTTCGGTATTTTACATTCTCCCCCACTAATAAAAATTTGGTCCTCAAATTTCATTATCTACCATCAGCAAGTACTAACAACAGATAAATAATATAAATGCTGAACGGTAATTAAATCACATACCTCAAGTAAAAAGATGGGGGTATCGAGCTCGGATAGTATCCTCGAGCTCCCAAGTAGCATTCTCGTCTAAATGATGCTGCCATCCGACTTTAACCAGCCGGATAGTCTTATTCCGCAACTGACGCTCTTTTCGGTCGAGAATCCGTACCGGAACCTCCTCATATGTAATGTCAGGCTGAACTGGAACTGGAATATCTGCCAGAACATGCGTCGGGTCGGACACGTATCTCCGCAGCATAGATACGTGGAATACATCGTGGATGCCTGCCAGGGACGGTGGTAGTGCTAACCGGTAAGCTACCACTCCGATCCTCTCTAAGATCTCGAAAGGGCCAATGTACCGCGGTGATAACTTACCTCTAAGGCCAAATCTCTTCACTCCTTTCGTGGGTGAAACTCGCAGAAATACATGGTCGCCAATAGAGAACTCTAGTGGTCTGCGTCTCCGATCAGCATAACTCTTCTAGCGGTCCTGCTCCTCTAACATCCTCTGTCTGATAGTACGGACCAACTCTGCATCCTGCTGAGCTCTATGAGGTCCCAACATCTGGGCCTCTCCAACCTCATCCCAGAGGACGGGTGTCCGACAAGGTCTACCATACAACGCCTCAAACGGTGCAATCTGGATAGCCGAATGAAAGCTGTTGTTGTAAGCAAACTCTACCAACGACAGATGGTCCTCCCAACTGCCTCCGAAATCCATAACACATGACCTCAGCAGGTCCTCTAAAGTCTGAATGGTCCGCTCTGACTGTCCATTTGTCTGTGGATGGAAAACTGTACTGAAACGGAGCTGTGTGCCCAAGGCCTGCTGCAGACTCTGCCAGAAACGTGACGTAAACCATGGATCTCTATCCGAAATGATACTCAACGGAACACCATGTAATCTGATGATCTCCCGGCAATATAGATATGCCAATCGATCCAGGGAATCTTTCCTCCGGATCGCTAAGAAGTGTGCAGATTTAGTTAATCGATCAACGATTACCCAAATCGCGTCATGGCCTCGTCGTGTCCTCGGCAATCCCACCACAAAGTCCATAGTAATATGTTCCCATTTCCACTCAGGAATAGGAATCTGCTGAAGTAATCCGGCAGGTCTCTGGTGCTCTGCCTTCACCTGCTGACAGACAAGACATCTCGCTACAAAATCCGCGATGTCTTTCTTCATACCGTTCCACCAGTAGGAACGCCTCAAGTCTCGATACATACGGGTCCCGCCTAGATGGATTGCAAATCGAGAGCGATGAACCTCCTGAAGTAGCTCCTGTAAGACGGGATGAGACTGAGGTACGCACAATCTGCCTCGGAAGTATATAATACCCTCCTCGTTTCGTGTAAACTCGGTCTACTGCCCGAAAGCTATCTGACTACTAATGAACTGCAAATACTGATCACCAGCCTGTACCTCTCGGATCCTCGTCCTGATCGACGACTGAGCAACCATGGTAACCAGAATACCCTACTCTGTAGATCCCTGCTCCTCAAGGTCTAACTCAGAGAAACCATGAACCAAGTCTCGGTGGCAAGCCAAAGTCCCTCTGGACTTCCTGCTGAGTGCATCGACAACCACATTAGCTTTCCCCGGGTGGTAGCTAATGGTACAATCGTAATCCTTCAGGAACTCTATCCATCTCCTCTGTCGGAGATTAAGCTCCTTTTGGGTAAAAATGTATTTGAGACTCTTATGATCAGTGAGAATCTCAAATGTAATGCCGTACAGATGATGACGCCAAATCTTCAAAGCATATATGATGGTGGCTAACTCCAGGTCATGAACTGGTAGTTCTTCTCATGCTCCTTCAACTGTCGAGAAGCATAGGAGACTACCCTGCCATGCTGCATCAAAACAACACCCAAACCCTGTAGAGACGCGTCGGTGTAGAGTACAAATCCATCCTCTCTAGAAGGTAAAACCAAAACTGGAGCCGACACTAATCTCCACTTCAGCTCCTGAAAGCTGGTCTCGCAATCCTCTGTCCACGTAAACTTCACGCCCTTCCTGGTAAGGCGTGCCAGCGGCATAGCAATACGTGAGAAACCCTCGACAAAACATCGGTAATATCCGGCCAATCCCAGAAAACTATGGATCTCCTGAACTGACTTCGGTTGCTCCCAACTGGTGACAGCCTCGATCTTCTGAGGGTCTACTGAAATACCTCTGCTAGAGACCACGTGTCCCAGAAAATCGACTGAGGATAGCCAGAATGCACACTTGCTTACAGTTGATGTCGTCGAAGAATCTCCAAGCGAAGATATTGTGCATGCTCCTCCTCGGAGCGAGTAGACCAATATGTCATCAATGAAGACGATAACAAACCGATCTCCATAAAGATGCGGTTCATCAAGTCCATAAACACCGCTGAGCATTGGTAAGACCAAATGACATTACCAAAAACTCATAATGACGCGGTGTCAGTGCGAAGGCTCTTCCGATATCGAATCTCGACTCACCGATGATATCCGGATCGCAGATCAATCGTAGAATACACTGATGTACCTCTGAGCGATCAAACAAATCCTCAATCGTAATGGATATTTATTTCGACACTACATTCATTCATGTCCGTAGTCAATACATAACCTCATGGTGCCGCCTTTTCTTAACAAATAATACCGGAGAACCCCATGGAGAAACACTAGGCCGAATAAATCCCCTATCCAAAAGCTCCTGGAGTTGAACCTTCACTCATTCAACTCTTTTGGTGCCATACGATAAGGAGCTTTCGAGGCCCCCGAATCGGCTCAATAGCGAACTCCACTTGCCTTCTAGGAGGCAAACCGACTCCTGAAATACATCCGGTACTCCGGACTACAGGGAACGGCGTCGGAGTGCGACTAACCGCTGTCCTCGACTAAACAAAGATAACAAAACCTTGACACCATGTGATAGTAGCCCGAGCTCGAATCGCGAAATGATCGATATCGTCATCTCGATGCGGTGAAATCCACGAGGTTGGTTCGGGCCGAAGGTGACCACCCTCATCTGGCAATCAGCGGTAGCATGATATACTGACAGCTAATCCATGCCAAGAATGATATCAAACTCGACCATCTCCAATACTAGAAGATCTACCGTAAGTATCATGTTGCTAAAGTCTAACGGGCAACCTCTGACCTCCTGGGTGATGTCTAAAGTATCACCAGACGGTAGGGAGACGGTCAATCGCTGCAGTCTAAAAGTAGATAATCTACCAATCTCCCTCATAAAGGTACGGGATATAAAAGAATGCGAGCTACCAGTATCAATCAATATATCAGCGAAAAATGCATAAATGGAAATCATACCGCAGAAAATGGATCCGTCGGCTTGCTGCGCATCCTCTCTGGTAATCGCATGTATACGACCAGTCTCTGGCGGAGGAGGAGGGGGTAATGCTGCCAGCGGCTGCTGCGGCTGGGCAGAAGCCTGCCACTGAGGCGGTGCTGGATAATGTGCCAGAGAAGACTGAGAGGACGGTGACTGATACTGTACAGCTGGCTAGGACTGAGTCTGGTACTGGCCTAAAGGTTGAGGCTGCATCTGATACTGCCCCTGCGTCGGATAATAAAGTCCCGGAACAGAACTCTGGGGTGCTATGGAAGCACTGGAGTACTCCTGTCCAAGCATGCCAAATGCCGCTGCTGCAGGTGAAGCACTCCGCTGCTGGCCATGCGAAGGTTGGGCTCTTCGCCCTCCTCGATAAGTTCCGGACTGACTGGACTGTCCTCCATGATCAGACCCTCCAAAAGTCATATGCTGAGTCTTCTGTGGACAATCTCGGCTCTGGTGCCCAAGCAGTTTGCAATGAAAGCAAACTGACTGTCCCAGAGAGCAGGCTGAGGTGATATGATCTCTGGACCCACATCTGAAACAGCGAATGTCGCTGGCGGGTTGTTTCTGATTTTGCTGGGGAGACCGGAAACGTCCTGAAGAAGACTGCCCTGATTTCTGAGGTTTACGTGATACCCTAGATGTACCCTGATTTGACCGACTACGCCTGCTCTGCTGTGGTGTAGCCTGAGGCTGCTGGATCTGCCCAGACGTCTGACCCGGCTGTTTCCTTTTTCTGTCTGGAAACACTCTCTGTTGCGCTGACTCAATCAATAGGATTCTGTCTAAAGTCTCCAGATAGGAAGTGGTACCAAGACCGGCAAGTCTTACTTGCAAATGTCCATCCAACCCCTGAATGAACTGCTGCATACGCGAACTATCCTCAGCAACAAGCTCTGGACAAAATCTGGCCAATCTATCAAACTCTGCATTATACTCAGTCACTGTCCGATTGTTCTGTCGTAGACTCAGGAAATCCTGCCGGCGAGCCATCTGATAAGCTCGTGGAAAGAAACGGCTCTCAAAAGCTTCTCTGAATCTGGCCCAAGTGATGTTCTGCTCACCGATGATGGAACGCGGGGTAAGCCACCAAGTGTCGGCCGAGTCCCGTAAGTGAAAAGTAGCCAGCTCTGCTTTCTCCCACTCGTAGCAAGCCATATAGAAGAAGGTCCGCTCCATAGTCTCAATCCAAGACAAGGCCACACTCGGATCACGGTCTCCTCGGAAGAGTGTAAATCAACTCTTCATCGACTCTGCCAATGCTGGAATCCTGGCTCGTGCCGCAACAATGTCAGTGAGGTGTGTCGGAGCGGCTGTCGGGACTGGCGGAACCACTGGAGCTGGTGCTACAGGTGGTACCGCTGCATAAACCGGAGGAGGTACTCCCGGTGCTGCTGGGTAAACTGGAGCATATGCCGTCGGTGGCACTGTAGGGTGAACATAGGTGGCCGCGACTGGAGGTACAGTAGGTAATGGTACCGGATGTGGAGCAGCCGGTATCCCTAATGCAGGTGCTGCTGGGTATATCGTATGTATTGGGAGCACAGGTGCCGCTGGTGTCGGGTACACTGTAGGCCCAGGTGGCGGTGGTGCCGAGTACGCCATAGGCTGGGCTAGAGCTGGTGTCGGAAATGCCAATGGTACCCCTGGTGGTACCGAAAATACAGTAGGAGTGGATACTGTCGGTGCAGCTGAGGTAGGTACCTCTAAGGGAGCTATCGGGGTCTGAGAGCCCGACGTGCCCGCAGCATGCTGAGTCTGTACCTGGCTGACAGGATCCTCAACAGAAGGAATCTCTGGCATATCCAGAGATCCCGCGGTCCTCGTACATGGTCGTCCAGCACCACGTCTCGCAGCAATACGCGTAGATCGCCTCATATCTATTAAATTATATTACAGATATTACTACCAGTATAACCAATTACCAAAATAACATTATACCTAATTGCTTTCTGGAGATGTTCCGTCGCTGTCCAGTCCCCAAATTGACCTCAGAATTCCATACGAGAAAACCACCGGAAATCCATATAAATTTGAAACGGAAGTCCAAAACATAAAGGTAATAGAAAAAGCCGTGCAACCAAAATAACTACCCAGTTTGACTCGCAAACTTGGGCTAGCACAATATATCCAGAATACTAAAAGCAGGTATCACACCCTGCTCTGATACCAATAAATTGGTATCAGATAAATCTCAAAAATCTAACACACGGAAATCAAACAAGTATCGCTAAACTTTGGCGCTTTGATACCATATAAATTGGTATCAGGTTATCCCAAATATCCAAAATACGAAAATAAAGATCATAGAACTTAAGCTCTGATACCAAATAAATTGTCACGCCCCGGAGGAGTCTCTATTCGAAGAAATTTCGGCAGCATCTCCCTTGTACGACGGACAATCTGAAACTTCTACAAACACTATATACCTCAGCCACATGCGGCTGGAATAATAACAATAATAAAACAATCACCACGCAGTTAATATCAATTTCAGTACTGGCTGACACAACCACGCAGTTAAGTAGTAAACAAATAGAACAGTGATACGATAACTCAAAAACAACCCTTCTCAACTACACTCGTAAAACTCAAATCCGATTTTTCCTACTCCACTACACTCATAAAACATAAATCCGACGAACTCACCTCTTCTGCCGTCCAGGCAGGCATGTAGTAGAACAAAACCAAATCATACCAAAATCCATTTACGATAAGAATCCATACAAGATCCATAAGTAAAACCAATACAAGACTAAGACATAGTCTGATAGAGATAAAAAAAAAATAACAACTCGAGATCAGCAGAGGACTAGCACTATGTGCAATGGGGACTAGCGACTGGAACTGCCTCCTGACAGCATCAACCTGAAAATAACAACGGAGGCGGGGGTGAGTCCAACGCTCAGCGGGTAACAACTGATATGCATAATAAAGTAAATAACAGACAACACTAATCATGCGTACAGTCTCATGAATACGAGAAGAATAAATGCAACTGAAACAAAAATAGGAGAAAACTGTACTAACCAGGACCAAGGTATAAAGGTAACAGGGTCGTCAAACCGAGGGTGTCATAATCCTGTATGCATGTCAATCATATGCATTCATATAAATGCAGCAAGTAAATGCAGCAAACACAAACAATAAATGAATCATGCATATGATGCCAATGACATGGTCACCCCTGACACCAGTCAGCCATCTCACACACAATGGTGAGTCTGAGTGGGTAGAGCTGTGACAACCGTGCACTCTGACTGCCCCTGAGAGTGACCGAGTGGACGGGATGCTGTCGGAGTACACACATACTCCTACCCCGAAATAATAAATGGGGGAGCGCAATGCTCTCATCTCCCGGTCCACGATGACGGGGAGGACTCTCTGCCGGCTACCATGCTGAGTCACACTACCCATGAGCGGACCAACGGAGCCAAACAAAGTCCAACTGCCTGCCGGCTACAACGCTGCTACACTAAACCAATGGAGCCAAACAGAGCGGAACTGTCTGCCGGCTACCACGCTGAGTCACCAGACCAACGGAGCCAAATAGTAGAACTGCCACACACCTGTCTGATATACCACTAACCCATGAGTGGTGGTGTGTACAGATACATGTAACTGGCGATGTGCTCAATAATAATGGAGCAGACAATCGCACAGCATGCAATCATGCAAGATGATGCATGACACTAAACATGGCAATATCATGAATAGCATAGCAAGAACCATACATAATTAAAAGGTGTACCACAAGTCAATATATCAGATGGAAGGTACACAACCAGATAGGGTATCAAATAAACCCTAGGTCCTGAACATAATGTATCATATGGTTGTGTCACTACCTATAAAGCAGGTATGATCAGGTAAATAATAACATGCAGTGCATAACGAGTAAATAAGAAAACATGTAATAGATCATGTAGTGACCAACCAAAACAAATGGAAAATACAATCATGCTATATGTTAAACACATTATTATGCATATCAAAAGACATAAGTCAAAGTACCTGCCTCCAATAGAAAAGGATCGTATCCAAAATAGATCCCTCGTCAAGACACCGTCTCGAATCAATATCCTGTAATAAATCGTACAGTTTAGCTAAGTTTAATTATAGCTAAAATAGCTAAACCAAACTATTTTTCTTCAGGAACCCTAATTAAATTGAACTCAAAATCAATTAGGATTATCTCCATTAACCCTAACCATTCTACTATTCAATTTCATTAAAACCTACACATGAATCCAAGTTAAGAATTATTGCTAACTCGACTAGGAATCCTCTACAACGAAGATCAATTCCTACACTATACCTCAACCACAGTCACTGTGGCTCAATAGCAAGGATCATTGCTGCTGAAGTTTTAAAGCTTTGCTGCTAAAATCCACCGCACAGATTCTGTCCAGAACAGGATGAAGAACGAAACAACTCTTAGTTGGGAACGATTTACACTGTTCGAATCAAGAACAGAAGATGCAAAATCGACATTCCAAACTTACCTCAACCGTGACCTAAATCCACCGCAAGAAAGGAATGATCAAGAACAGAGCAGAAGATCCAAGCTCTGATATGGAAATACTATAAGAACTGATCTGAGATCTTCCTCGTAGTTCAAAATAGGAAGAAAATCACAACAAGGAAATCAATCAATTGAAATCCCTAATTCCACAACTAGTTAGATCGCCTACCTCAAGGATCACTGCTAGGAACGACGGAGAGGTGCTGTCCGTCAACGTCGGCACGATGCTCGGGCACAGGAGAGGCCGGCGACACTGCGGTGGTCGGTGACTAGCTAGGGCACAGCGTTGGCTAGGGAAAATTCGCCGTGAGGGCTCGGGTGGTGTCGTCGGGCAGAGACGAGAAGGAAGGAGGAAGAGGAAAGGTTCGGCGTAGAGGAAGGCTAAGGCATCAGTGTCGGCTGTGATCGGACGCGAGGGGAAGAAAAGAAGAAGAGATAGAAAAAGGAGGAAACTGCCGTGGCCGGCGGTTAGGGCAAAGAGGAGAAGAGGGAAGGGCGGCGTCGGGGATGACTCGGGCGCGCGGGTTCAGCGAGAGAGAAAGGAAGAAAATAAAGAAAATAAAAATAGAAAAAAAGAATTAAGAAAATAACATTTTCTCGCTTAAATGGGTAGCCTAAATAGGCTTTTCCGAGCCCCATTTTTATCCCCGTTAACTCGTCCATACGAGCTCCGAAAAATTTCCAAAAATTTCGGAAAGTTCCCTTTTTAATATTCACATATTTTCGGTATTTTACAAATTAAGTTAAATTTGGAATTAAATTAGTTACGTTAAATTTAAAGTTTTAAGTTTAATTATAGATTTAATTGGGTTAAGTGTTGATTTGATTAAGTTAAATTAATTTGGATTTAAACCAGTTAACGATTGGATAGATTAATTTGGTTTAATTAAGAATTGAATTAATTAGATTTATTTTCTTAATTAATTATTTATTAGATTAATTTAGTAATTGATTAGATTAATTCATTAATTAAATACTTAATTGATTAGTTTGATTAATTGATTTGGTTATTAATTAGATAAATTGATTAGGTTAAATATTATTTAGGTAGATTTATAAATTTATTAGTTTAATTAATTGATTTGGTTATTAATTAGATAAATTGATTAGTTAATTAATTGATTATGTTGAATATTAATTAGGTAGATTTATAAATTGATTAGTTTAATTAATTGATTTGGTTATTAATTAGATAAATTAATTAGGTTAATTAATTGATTAGTTAGGTCTAAATTTTACCTAGGTCCATCTCACCCTTTTCTAAGTTATCAATCAGGGAACCTTATAGGTTTTTGTGAGATGGTTAATTTTATCTTTGATTTAGGTTATCATCTAAGGATTAATTTACATTTGAGTTAGACTCAGGTTTTTTCAATTAGTTAATTAAATATTCATTTCAAAGATTGACTTCTAGGCTGTGGCGAGGCACTAGGCTTTCTTGGATATGAGATCATTCACCACTTCTAGACAAAACCTTTCAAAGAAATTGGATATTTAATTTTCTTTTTGAAACCCCTAAGTCTAACTAGTCAAGTGTAAATTACTCCTAGGTCCTTATCTAACCTAATCTAAGCATGCATAATAAGAGTAGTAAAAGCAAGCATCAAACAATTCTATTTATAAATAAAGATGGTTTTTTTCTATTGGCTCCCCTTGGATCATATCCTCGATAAGGTCTATCGAGGTAGTGGATTTGATCCTTGGGGACTCAATATTGTCCAAGTCTAGCTTGATTAACCAAGTTCAACTTGGGCACCCATGCCTGGACTACTTTTCTATTTGTTCTATTTATAATTGATAAATAAGATTTGTATTTTCATTTAACCTTAAATCCAAGTCCAGATCGGTTGTAGATGGCTCTCTATTTTCCAAAAATCAGATCAAGATTCTTGGAACCCAAAGTGAACTGTTCCAACGTGTCTTTGAGTTCTTTAACTTGAGTTTTCAAATTCAAATTTTCTTCCTCAAGTTGTTGGAGTTGAGTTGAACTTCCAATTTGAACTGATTCAATCAAAGGACTTAATTTAGTCTCCTCCTTAAGGATTGTTACCTCCTTTTGGAGTGACTTGACTTGGAGGTTGGATTTGACTAATTTACACATAAGGTAAGTAACTAAATTATGTAGTTTACTTAATTGAGAAATACTTACAGTGGGTTTAGGCCCTTTGAAAATGGATACGGATTTGTGGGTTCGCTCGGAGTTAGTTTTTGATTCGCTCTCAGTTTCTGATTCTTCGAGTTATTCTCGGGTCGTCAATGCGAGGAAACTCGTCTGTTCGAGTTCTTCTTCGTTGTCTTCAGAAGAAGACTCATCCCATGTTTCTTGTAGTGCTTTCTTCTTCCTTTACCTTTTTACTTCCTTTTCATTCGGACAGTTGGCTTTGATGTGTCCCTTTTGGTTGCAGCCATAGCAGGTAACTTCAAACTTTACTTTTGGACTGGCTGGCACTGTCTTGGACTGAATCGCCTTCTTGATGTCCTTCTTCGTGAATCCTTTCTTTTTTTTGTAGAGTTTGTCACTACAACAAAAATATTAAAAGACAACACCATAAAGACAATAGTTTTAGAAGGAACTATTGTTAATTTGGTAAAAGACAACGATTTTTGACAAAATCGTTGTCTTTGAGCTCCTTCAAAAAATAAAAGACAACAGTTTGCAAAAACTGTTGTTGTTGAGCGGCTTTTTGTAAAATCAGCAACACCTTTTACAATGATTTTCTGAAACTGTTGTCTTTAAGCACTTTTTTAGGGGTCAAAGACAATAGTTTTAATAAACCGTTGTCTTTGACTTTATTCTTTTACCGTTTTCCCCCTTCGTCGTTTTTGTTGTAGCAATGTTTTGCTTCCCTCTCTCTGAAAATTTTTTGGCGCCTTGTTTTCCCCCCTTTGCCTTCCCGAACCCTAAACCCCTCTCCTCATATGATCTTTTCCTCCCATAGTCTTCCTACCGAAAAACATCTCTGGTGAAGGAGTCACCGGTGAACCCTCACCCAAGGAGAAGGAGAAGAATAATCCCCAAACTCCACCGCCTCCGCCTCCGCTCCCGCCCCTGAGCCTCTGCCTCCCTCTGCCCCAGACGATGAGAGGGACTTCAAATGCGTGGGCAAGATGGCCTACAACTGGGCAATCGCCCTCCTCACCATCTCCGTCGCGCTTCTACTGACCACCCCCTAAGTGCTCGACCACACCGAACGAGTCTTCCTCTACGCCGCCGGCACCTGCCTCGCCTGCCTCTCCCTCGTTACCTCTGTCGGCCTCATCTACTACTCCATCCTCAGCCATCCCGATGCCAAGCTCGCAAAGGTATAGGAGAGGGCTGTATAAAAATTCAGCCCTCTCCAGTACAAAAAATGATTTCTCCAGCCAGCTCGCAAAGGTACAAAAATGATTTATCCAATGATTCAAATACTGGATAGAATGAGTTGTACCAAGAATTAGTTGCCAATATGACTTTGGAATAGGAATTTAGACCGCGCTCAAGTCCTATTGCATGTGTTGCTTGTTGACAGCTATTTGTGATGAGTCTTGTAGCCTGCTACATTGGTATTAGGAGATAAGCTTGGTAGATGTTCACAACATATGATATTTTAGCTATTTTATGTCTGGTTCTTGTAATATGCTTAATCTCTTTTCTCGCACATGCATCATTTTTCTATCTCAAACTATCGAAGAAGTTTTCTATGTAAATTCTTTCTTCCTTTTGTTCAGACCTGGAGTAAAAGAAATACCGTCCAAGCTTATGCCTGAGTTTTATTTCCTGATTTCACTGTTAACCTTCTTTTGCAAAACATGCTTTGTTCTTGATTTATGTTGAGTCTATAGTTCTGCTTGCATTGCATTATGGATTACATAATTGTGGGTTTGTTTGTTGCATTTTGATAGTTACAAAAATACATTTTTAGGGAATGTCTTCTTGTGAGACAATCATTTTTTCAAAATAATCCTAAAAACTTTATTGACATTGGTGGTGGAGTCATAGGATGCGGAGGTTTTCCTTGTAATTTGAGGACTTCACAAGGAGACCTTTCTTTAAGTATTGGTAAGAACTTACAATGTCTCTACACTTCTGCTATTTGCTTTTTCTTGCATTGTCATTCAATCACTTTATTGTTTTAAAATATTATTATCTTTCTTATTTGTTGAATATAGATGTCTCTACTACTATGACTGTGTGTCCTAGACCAGTGGTTGGTTTTCTACTTGCAAATCAAAATGTCAAGGATGCATACCAACTAGACTAGAACAAGGTGATTAAGAATTTGTTCTTTATGTTTATTTTCTAGGTTATTGAATGCCTATATATAATATACCTATTGAGGCAACTTGTTTTAGCTTGCTTATTTCATTCTTCATATTGTGTCTACTAAGATTATTTTTTTCACTGTTTGTTGTTGCTAGGCTAGAAGAGCTTTGAAAATTTGAGAGTGAAGACAACTCATACAAATCAAGAATTTAAAATCACTGGGATAAGTGACAAGCCTTGCAAAGATGAAATGTGAGTCTTTTCGGGTTGTGTTGTTTTATTATTTGTCAGTATTTTGCAATCAATTGGTTTATAAGAATCTTTGAAATTTTGAACCGTATGTAATGAAGCATTGTTTTAAGAACTAGGAGAAGCTGCTTTTATATAAATGGAGGCACCAGTGGCGAGCATCTCCGACATTCGAGAATTTTATTTCGAGAATTTTAGTATAGAATTACTTCATTTCAAGTAACAAACTGATCCATTTTATGTTACTCCTTCAACAAAGTATTAGAGATTTATATATATATATATATATATATATATATATATATATTCCTTCATAGCAATGCAAATCTTGATGTCAGGTTCCCGATTTGGTGAGCCCTAAATGAATATCTACTTAGCTTAATTGTTGTTTTTAAAGTAATTTTCCACTCTCTAATATTAACCAGTGGTCACTTAGTTACACTTCAAAATTTTAGTATTTCATTTTTAAATATGTCGAACCTCTTGGTTATGAAGGCTTGAACAGACAAGCAAGGATATTGAATATTGTGTAAACCATCCATTGAAGCCATTGAGCACACTCTCAGGATTGCAAACATTGATCCCCAGAGAACTGTAAGTAGCATTTATGAATGAGTCTTCATTTCTATTTGGCTCCTGATAACCCATGTTAGGATTTAATAAGTATCTTGACCTTCCTGTTGAGGTCTTAGAAATCAACGTAGTCATTACTTTCTATCACTAGTTGTTACATCATGACATGCTATTATTTCCTAAGAAAAAATGTGTACTAGTCTATTATGTCACAAGATTGTTGAAGAATACTCTCTAGCTTGATTGGTTGGGTGTTTATATATATATATATATATATATATATATATATATATATATTTCTGATGCATGTATAAGAGCATTGATTGCCATTTATTCGGAAGGAAAAGGTGAATGGCAAGTTCTTACAAGTATCAAATGTCAAGTCATATTTATTCTTTTCCCTTTTAACAAAAAATGTGTTTGTATATACAAGGTGAAGCTTCTCTATTAACACAATGCTTCTACAAGAGTTTACTGGAAACTTTTACTATCATGTTCCAAGAGTAAATAGTTTCATTCTCCAGTTAATTAGAATTACCTCAGTTCAAAGATGGATTTTTTTTTTCAAATTTCCTCTCACACAAATGACAAATTTCTTCTATGCAGAGTCAACTGTTCTTGCATATGTTATGTCACAGTCGAATCGTCAACACAACTATGGATTAGATCTCCTCCTTTTATTTGTTGATGAAGGCATTCAGGTCATAGAGATGATTCACTAGAAAATGTTAAAAGAAATGAAATTGATGTATTAACTTTAGTTACACTGCTACTTTCTAAGGCTATGGTATAATTACCATGTTAGGAATTCTTCTTTTATTAATTAAATTGAGTTATTTCTTGATTTTTTTATGTGATGATTATGTTATATTATTATGCTCTTAGTAATCTAGGTTATTATCATTTCATATTACATTTTTTATTTATTTTGTAATGCATAAATTATTTTTTTCGGTCACTCAATGAATCTCAATCAGTTAGCTGTAACATATGTTTTTGTTATACTAAACACATTTCTTACTGTATAACCTGAATTTATTGGGCATTCTGTCTATATTATTGCATATATGATGACATATGAGTTCCCTTTGATCTTTACCATAAATTTGTAGGTGCACTTCATATTACCCATGCTTGAGCAAATGATATTATACAAGATCTGATGCCTCTAACTGAGACGCAATCCAACTTGGGTTATGTTTGTTCAAGTGTTACAATTTTTCTATCATATGGGATAAATACTAGGAGAGATTGTTGTTCTACATTAACTTTCAAATTTTGGGTGTACGATTTTAGAGTCATGTGAATGTTATTAGCATCAGAGATGTTAATCATATTGTAGCTATAGTGTCTGTAAATTGTATGGACTGCTGCTCCTTCCAAGTTACATTAGAATGTCATGGCATTATTATTTTTTATTCTTGTTTAGGTGGTAGCTCAAATTTTTCGGTGGATTTGCATCAAAAGGAACAACTTCATGAAAATATTTCTACCATGCAGTCGCAACATTTGCCCGTGAGTTGAACTGTGGTGATCCTTTGGAATTGGCTTATCTATGTTGATCATGTTTCTTCATTCATTTGGTAGTTTGATATCAACCAGATGACGCGATCTGGTGGATTTAGCTTAGGAGGAACTTTTCAATCTAGCCTTCAGCAACTGCATAATACCACAACCTATAGTGGTGAGCTGCCTTTTGCCACTGGAAACACTTAAGACCTACATTCACATGGCTCTGATTTCTTTCCTTCTCATGATAATTATCATTCACAGGTACCTTGCCCTAGCTTATGCAATTCTTTAGATAGTTTAATCTTTATTAATGCTATGGATTAAATGATTTTGCCCTTAACTTTATACAGATTCAAAATAGTGGAGACCTTAGTATTGGGTTGAGACCGTTGAACTCTCCTACACCAACCTTGGTATGAGTATGTATGAGTAACTGATTCAGCAATATCAACAACCACAAAGTCTTTCTCAACTTCGACTACAACAGATGTCTGATGTTAGCTAGTCATATAGAGATCAAAATGTAAATTCCACTCAGGGGTCACAATTATCGCCTGGTCCATTTGGCATGCTTAGATTATTGAGTGTTATTAATATGAATGATCCAGATCTAACATCTCTTGCATTGGGAATTGATTTAACAACAGTAGAACTGAGCTTGAGCTCGATAGATAGTATTTATAAAACATTTGGTTCTCCATGGTCTGATGAGCCAACTAAGGGGGAGCTTGAGTATTGCAGTCCAACATATTATTATGCCAAAATACCACCACCTCTACATGTAAGCTTTTATATTGTGGTTTTATTTGTCGATATGAATGGGGTACTTGAAGAGTATATGATTTATCAAATCTGTTATTGTGGTTGTAGCAACTACATTTCTCCAAATTTCAGCTATCAACCTTGTTTTACGTCTTCTACAGGTATTCTATTCTTCCTTTTATTTTTGGTGCTTTGCTCACATACTTTGCTTCACAAAAATCCAGAATGTTGGAATAGGTTGACATGGAAGAATTAGCAAGTGAGAAAGAGGAGTCCAATGAAATTCTACAAGTTGAAGATTGTGATGGGGCTTGGGTTGACAATAATTACTTGCAATCCTACATGGCATGAACAACCATCACAAGTTTCTAGTCTTTTGACTATTGTTCATTAGTTGTAAATGAAGTTTATTTGTTTATTTGTATTGGGATAAATTTTATTTGAATATTAGACATGTTTCTTCTTTTGTGATTGTAATTCTTGTATAAGTAACATTTTGAATGACATTGATATGGGAAATATTCTTTCTTTTGTGATTATGATTCTTTATTATATATTTATATTGAAATATGATATATTGGTATTAAAAGATAATAATTTAAAAGACAACAATTTAAAACCGTTGTTGTTGTCTATCACCCTCAAAGACAGCGGTTAAAAACGGTTGTAAACTGGCAATGTTAATAAAAATACTCTAAACAACAACAGTTTTAAACCGTTGTCTTTTCATTCAAAGACAAAGGTTTAAAATTGTTGCAAAACTATTGTCTTTTCATTCAAAGACAATGGTTTAAAACCGTTGTCACAGCCCCCACTTTTAACAACATTGCCAATTACAACGGTTTTAAAGGGCCTACGACAACGGTTTTTAACCGTTGTCTTTTAATGTTTTTGTTATAGTGTATGTACTAGGTTGACGATCTCGACTGTGATCTAGTCGTCGTCATCTTCTGAGTCTGATTCATCTTCAAACTCAGGTTCAGTTCTGTGCTTTGCTTTTGGTTCTCAGGTTCCGCTTGTACCTGCAACCAAAGCAATATCTTTCTTGGCTAGACGTGCATTAGTCTATTGGTGTAATTCAAATTCTAAAAATAACTCATCTAACTTAATTGATGAAAGATCCTTGGATACTTTGTAAGCATCTACCATGGATGCCCACAAAGTATTCCTCATAAAGGCGTTGAGTGCATACCTTATTATGTCTCGATTCTCTATCTTTTGTCCGATTCCGTGGAGTCCATTCAGTAGATCTTGTATCCGCGTGTGAAGTTGGCTAGCCGACTCACCTTCTTACATTTTTATGTTATATAACTTGTTTAAAATTAGATCGTGCTTACTTACTTTCGTATCTGAGGTGCCTTCATGCAGCTCGATCAGCTTCACCCATAGTTCTTTCGCGCTTGAGAATGGACCAACTCGGTTCAACTCTTCCTTTATTAGAGCATATTGAAGAGTACACGTTGCTTTGGCATTGGCCTCGACCTTCTTTATTATACTTGCATCCCAGTTCTCACATGATACTGGTTTTCCCGTGCCATCAAGTGGCATTGAGATGCTGATTTTGATGATCATCCATATCACTAACTGGGTTTGGAGGTAGGACTCCATTTAGCCCTTCCAGTAGCCGAAGTCCTCGCAGGAGAAGAGAGGCAGGTGGGTTGTGCTGTAGCCTTCTTGATGGGCCATTTAAGAAGTAAAATCTCGCACAAACAAAAACAAAAAACTTTGTTCCAAGACTTGGTCTTGGATTAGTAGTGTGAGATTAAAATAAATATGCAAACTCAAGTGGTGTTGCACCAGCTTCGAGGGAAAATTTTGATTGCGATAAAAATAGATCGGAAGGTGGAATTTTTACTGATTCCGGCCGACTTCGAAAAATTAAAAATTACCATGAAAAAAAATTACTTGAATGGTGGTTTCACCAATTCGAAGCGACCCCACTCTGATACTAATTGTAGGATCAAAAACACTAGGAGGGGGGGGGGGTGAATAGCGCTCGTGGCTTTCACGTTCATTTCGAAAAACTTCAATTAAATACGCAGCGGAATAATAATACACAAACACAAACGCCAAGGGTTTTACTTTATTCGGAGCTTGTGACAACTCCTACTCCAAGGCTCATGCTCGTTGAGCGTTTACTTCGTGCAATCACTATCAATTCATAAGTTACAATTTGAAGTACAATATAAATGAAACACTTTTACCGAAAAATAAGGAATTAGTAAACATAAAGCTTCTAGTCATCGGAGTCGAGTTGCAACTTTATCGGATCATTCTCTGAGCAGCACACAGAAGACGGATTGTAATTTTTGTGTTGTGTTTTGCTGCTACTCGAGATAGGCTTATATAGCCCGTTTAGGGCTCCCTCAACAGCATAGAGGGCGCCTCTATTCCCACCAGATCCGCAGTGTGGATAAGCTCCACTTCGCCCGTAGCTTATCTGCCATAGGGCACCTCTAAGCCAATGGAGGGGCGCCCTCCACCCTGCGTCCAGGGTGCCTGCAACTCCATGGAGGGCGCCTCCTGCTCTGCTGCGTGGAGTCTTCAAGCATTGCACTCGAGGCACCTCCAAACTCTATGGAGGGCTCCTCGGGTATTGTTCATCCGAGACATTAAGGCTTTTTCACTCCCTGCAAGATGCATTAGTCCAAAATACAAAGCATACCCTGCAAAATAGAGTTTAGCACAATAAAATAAGATTAAGATAAATATTTGACAGTCACCGGACTGTCCAGTTCTGACTTCGAATTCCATCTAGAAATCCTAGGTTGAACCAACGCCTACTGTTCCCTCACCGGGGTTACGTGTCCTCACCTACTCCACTCAAGAGAGTTACCTTGTTGCCAGACCTGCCTTCCAGATCGACTGGACTTTTGCTTAGCACCCGAGGCTCTAGGACTTTCTGTTGGACATTTGCTCCACGACCCGTCCAGTCTTCCACCCGGTTCGTGACACCAGGACATTCCACCTAGATTCCCCGACTCTAGGGTTTTTGCCCAAAGCCCTCGACCCATCAAGCCTTTGGGCCTAGGGTTACCACACCCTAGGACCTAGGGTTACCACCCTCTAGGGTTTTCCCTTTGCCTAAGTACACTTAGGACTTTCCTGCAAACTCATTCAAACATATTAGACCACAAATAACCTTAACTTTGAACCCTTTGCCATTATTAAAACTTAGGTTCGATCGTCGGATGCTTCCCGCACCAACAGTGATGGCATTAAGGACATGTCCTAAACCAAGTGGGAATAAGATGCGTAAATGAACAAGTGCACTGATAATTGTAACTTCTGAAGGGTTCAAAATTTATTTTGAAATCAACTATAATTTTTTGATCAATTGGGGGTCATGATGTACTACTAGGTGTCACTCATGATCTATTCATAATTGATGGTGAATTATTAATGGCCAATATAATCGAGAACCTATTAGGTTACACACACTATGAGTACATCCAAAAGACATAAAAGAAGTTTTAGAATATGATTCTCAGATTGAGAAAGATTAAGTCTGGTAGAACTAGATGAAGAGAAAATATGAAAAATATTTTTTGGGCTAGAAGTGTTAGTGGTTATGCCTGTTGTAGGTGAGTTGATCCACTTTGGTTTAGTTATGAACAAAAATTAGTTTGGTTTATTTATGAACTAAATTGGTTTAGTTTTTGAACCAAACCTATTGTAACTAGATTGGGTTGGCTTATTGGGTCCACATGTAAACTTTCTTATCAAACCTAGATGGAGATGTATAAATACATCTTCATGGGAGAAAAAATAAAACTTAGCTTTGTTTTTAGGTTTTCTCTCCTCCCCCTCCCCCTCTCCCTCTCTTGTAATTGCTACCCACCTAAGTTGTTCCTACTGCCAGCCTTTCTAGGCTCGGACCCCTGGTCACTGTTGGTTAGTCCTAGGAAAATGTACCGGTTCCACTATACAAAATTTTTTATACAAGTGTTGAACCTTTCCTTAAATAACCTATTGTGTTCTTTAGAAGTTAAATTAGGAATCGCGGACGGAATTTAACATCATTGATTCCAAATTTAACTTATCTATTATTAATGGTTTAGATTTGAATCGCAAGCGGAACTTAACACTATTGATTCAAATCTACCTATGTTATTAATTCCATTAAATATTAATTTCCAAAATTGGCTTCCTGGACTGCATGGCGAGGCACATGGCTTTCTTGGATATGGGAGCAACCACCACCGCCTAGTCAAAGCCTTTTAAGGAAAGCTAATATTTAATTTCCTTAAATAACTTTAGGTTAACAAAAAAGAACAATCGAATCACAAATTCGAAAAAGAAGAAAACACAAACTCGAAAAATAAATTCGATAAACTAGATCTAATTGCCTCTTGTATGTAGAATTCTTACAAAGAAAATAACTAGTATGACGTGGAAGAAAACTACTAGTTATACCTTCTCTTTGTAAGCTAATGACCTCGAGATCTTCTGCCGTATTCCTCGCCTCACCTTGGGTGTCGTGTGGGCGACGATCTTCCAAGATGAACACCACCCAAAAGCTTCTTCCTCTTCTTCTAAAATCCGGCCACCACCACCACCACCAAGGAGAAGAGAGCAAAGGGAAAAGAAGAAAGGAGAGGGGCTGACCACCAAGAGATCTCCAAGACAAGGAATAAGGGTTGTATCTCATGAAGCCCCCTCACCCCTTCTTTTATATTACTTGCCCTATAAAACTTTTTACAAAAAATAAAATCATCCAAGAATTTTTCCTTTTCCCTTTTAATTTTTCCTTTTCTTTCCTCTTGATTGAATCAATCACCAATTTTGATTTTGTGATGATTTTATTATTTTTAATATGGCCGGTCACTTGCTTGGGCACCAAGCAAGGTGGCCAGCCACCTCATCAAGAGGAATAAGGAAATATATTTTTTAAAATTTTACAAGAAGAAATCTTCTTATAAAATTTACAAGCTCTCTTTCCTAAAGTAGGAGTTAAAAAAGGAAAGTTCTAAAAATTAAAACCATGTTTTAAAATTTAAAACTTCTCTTATAAAATTTCCTTTTTTAACATGACGATAGAAAATTTTAATTTTAAAACTTATCTTCCTTTTTTTTCTTAAACCATGAGGATGGTTAAAAAGGAAAGTTTTAAAATTTTTAAAACTCTCTATTAAAACATGTGGCCAAATTCAAATAAGGAAAGTTTTTAAAATTAAAATCTCACTTTTAAAACTTATAGTTTTCTACAAAGAGAAGATTTTAAAAATTCAAAGACAACCCTCCTTGTTTGAATATTGTGGCCGACCCCTTCATGCTTGGTCACCAAGCAAAGGGCCGACCCTTATAAAGAGGATGTGGCCAGCCCTTGCTTGGTCACCAAGCATTGGACGGGCCCACTTCTTGGACACTAAGAAGAGCCTTACATTTGGATGGACTTGAAGCTATAATGAGGCTACGACAGGGACCTAGAGGAGAAATTAGTTTTGACCTTCCGATGAGCTTGAGTATCCCATGTTCGCCTCGAACACACAACTCAAGTTCATCGATAATAACTCATTCCACTAGAGAGTTATTATCGCACTACCGCACCAATCCCAAATTAAATTATGGGCTTCTTCTTATCATGAGTGTGTTAGTCTCCCTGTGTTTAAGATTACAAATGCCCACTAATTAAGTAAGTTACTGACAACTCACTTAATTAATATCTAGCTCCAAGAGTAGTACCACTCAACTTCATTGTCATGTCGGACTAGGTCCACCTACAGGGTTTAACATGGCAATCCTTATGAGCACCTCTTGGGGACATTCTCAACCTAGATAACTAGGACACAGATTGCTTCTATAATCAACAACACACACTATAAGTAATATCATTTCCCAACTTATCGGCCATATTGATTTATCGAGCTAAACCTCACCCTTTGATAAGTCAAAGAAATAAATATTAAATATATGTGCTTGTTATTACATTAGGATTAAGAGTACACACTTCCATAATAACTAAGGTCTAGTTCTTTTACTAAGTCAGTACAAAAAGAACTTACCTAAATGGTCTTACTCAATACACTTAAAGTGTATTAGTGTAATTTATTAGTCAAGATAAACTAATACTTAATTATACTACGACTATTCTGATGGTTTGTTCCTTTCCATCTTAGTCGTGAGCAACTGTTTATAATTTATAGAGAACCGACAACATGATCTTCTGAGTGTGACACCACACTCCATGTTATCTACTATATAAATTAATTGAACAATTACATTTAACAAATAAATATAGATATTGACCAATGTGATTCTTTTATTTCAAAAATAAATATTTACAAAAGCTAGGTTTTTAGTATACACTCCAACAGTCACTTCCTATTGGCCTCCGAGATACCGGATAGGACTCCCAGCCACCAAATAGCAGTTAAAGGGTTGTTGTGAAACTAAATAATAGCCAAGGAGTTGTTGTCCTCTCCTTTAGGTGCAGCCGGGTTACCCTTACCACCGGGCACCAAATCAAGTTGTAAGCCCTCTCTCGGATCATATTGTCTCCTTTATTTAGCTAGTACCAAAAAAGGACACAAAACTTGTGGATTTACGAAGTCATCTTGAAGGTATCTCTGCATGGATACAAATAGAGGCAAGTCTTGTGAGACTTGATAGTTGATGCCATTATTGTTAAATATCATCCAATAAGTATAATTTATAAATGAAATTTTTATGTACGGTTATGTCTTGCACATGTATGTTCAAGTAGTTGAGTGCGATGTGTGTTGTAATAATTTTAGAAATTTATTTCCCTTTCAGTGTATCTTTTTCAAAAAATATTTTACACACTCATAGGTTCACACGAAATCCCAACAAAAGATTCATTTATACAAGAATTGGCTAGAAGGTGAAAGTAAAGGTTATAGGTGTCTTTAGTGTTTGTCTTCAAAAAATTATACTTTTAAATTTAAAACATACATTTGTAATATCGTCATTTAGATAGAACTTAATTTGTCCTTTATATTTGGACAAATCTGATGTAACGACCCAATTTTCCCTATTTCGAGTTCTAAAAGTCCTTATAAAAATCTAGAAATGCTTTAGAAAAATTCTAGAAATTTTTAGAAATTTTTAGAGTATTTTTATGTTATTTTTGGAGTTCGTTTGGTATTTTTACCAAGAGAAAGAAGTTTAAAAAAAAAAAAAAAAAAAAATATATATATGTTGAAGCCGGGTTTTGAACCCAAGACCCCGGACCCAAGCAAAACCGGCCCAACCAACCGAGTTGCGCTCGATTTGTTAATCAGATATGGGAATCAATTGATTTAAAGCATAGTTATAATTATAACCGAGTATAAGAAAAGAAATTAGGTTTTTATTTTCCGGAAAACCTAAAATTTCTCTCTAAATTTCCTTCTCCTCTCGCGACGGCGCCGAGTTCCTTCTCCAAGCGATTTCTGCTCGGGCGAAAGAGGCTGCGGAGCTAAGTTTCCTTTCTCCGGCGCCGGCCAAGGGGTGTTCCAGCGAGATCCTCACACGTTCGTGGCCATCTCGTTGAGGGGAGCACGCGGACGCGAGGAAACGCCGGATTTGGAGCTCACCCGAAACCCTAGCACCTCTCTTTCTCGATTGTAAGTCCAAGAAAACGAAGGTGAGTTGCTTCTCACCTGCAGTAGGAGTTGTTTCGAGCTTTGATTCGTTTTCATGGCTTTCGGATTCTTGTTTTCTTTTGGATTTCGAAGCAAGTTTGAGGGGTTTTGTTTTTGATGCTTACTGCCATGAACCCTAAAGAAAGAAGATAGGGATTTTAAGCATGAAGAACAGTTATAAAATTTAGGTTTTCAGTAGCAATTTTCCTTCAATTAGTTTGGGATTCTGGATCAAGAGGTTGATGGATTCTATGGGATTTGGTGATGTTCGGATCCTTTCCACTGCTCCCGAAAGTTTTGGACAGATTGCTAGGGGATTTAGTCTTGATAGATAATGCTTAAGCTTCCTATTGTTCTGAAATCTCTGGAACAGATTAACATACTAGAATTGTTTTTATGAACGAGTTAGTACTTGCTGAACCTTGTGACAGAGTTGTGAATGCTATAAATTTGTGCACAGATTTATGTATGTTAGAATTATTGTGAACAAGCTTCACCTAGTTTCTCTTAAATTCCAGTAGGTTATAGCTTAAATTGTGTTACAAGAGGGGCATGAACAGAGGAGCTTACTGTGGGTTTTAATTGTTCATTTATATCTTCCTCAACCTGCCGTAATTCTGCATAAAGGAAATTAGATATGAGAAGAGTTAGATTTTCATTTGTTAGTTCCTTTGAAGCTAGTTTAAGTTCCGTGAAGCATGATATTCTGTTAATTCCATACAACAACGATTCCTTATTTTCTAGATTCTATTGCATGCCTAGTAGTTGAATTTGTTTTACTTTCACAGCATGCTTAAGTTGTTCTAGTTTCCTATTTGCTATTGGAATAACATGAGCAGTTCTATTTTTATAGCATGCAGATTTTTATAAGTAAAGTATGCAAATTTTGATAGGCTTAATATGCAGATTTTTGTTAAGCTTTGCATGCAGATTTATGTTAAGCTTTGTATACAGATTTTCAGTACGTAGGGTGTGTTCTAGTGCACACCAAGTGCTTGATAAAATGCTTAGCTCAATATAATGCTACAGTAGGCATTTTAATAGCTCAGTTAATGCAGTAGAAGCATTTAAAATAACTTATTTAGTCTTGCTTCAGCTTATATGGGACTACGGTCCAATGGGTGGGCTCCCACAGTCGCCTCTAGGTTCAGATAACCTAGTTCTAGGTTCAGATAACCTAGTTAAAGCAAGATAAGAAAATTAGCTATGAAATCAGTATTTTATTTTCAGCAGTGTCACTGTACTGGATTAGATATCCATTGGGTTGGGCTCCCACAGTCGTCCCTTGGTTTAGATAACCTAGTAAACCCTACTAGACTCGGAACTTGCAATCCCGGGTTTAGTTAGGGATGCGCGCACAGTAAGTACAGTTGCCGGGCCCATCAGCAGCATGATTACTATTTTAATCTATTATGTAAACAGTTTTCAAAACTTCACAAATTAGTTATGTGAATACAAGTTAGACTCAGTTTAGCATTAATTAGTTCAGCTTATGTATCAGTTCAGTTTCATATTGATACACATGATAGTTCTATGATTAGCTGTACATGTTCAGTACTTCAGTTAGTATGATTCCTTTGCTATTTATGAGCATGATTAGCTATACATGTTTATCTTTTCAGTTAGTTGATTTCTTTGCTATTTATGAGCATGAGTAGCTATACATGTTAGTTTTTCAGTTAGTTGATTTCTTTGCTATTTATGAGCATGAGTAGCTTTACATGTTAGCATTCAGTTTTAGCATGTTTTTATTTATATACATGCATATCGAGTTTTTGTGAGTAGGATAGCGCTCACTAAGCTTTTAGCTTATAGATACTATTTTCCTCCTACTGCAGATAAAGGAAAAGCTAAAGTATAAGGAAGAAGGCGACAAGGAGATGCTGTGACGGTGTGTGATGTGTGGACTATGGAGATCCTTTGGACTTAACTAAAGAACTCACTTAGTTTAAGAATTTATTTAGTTTAATTTCTTAATAAGTTGATAAGAAAATTTTGTAGTAAGAAGTTATGTTTCCGCTTTTCATTACCTTCATGTTTTGATTTATTAAACTGCGTGGTTGTGAAAATATATGTTCCAGCCGCCAGTGGCTGAGTATACTCTGTATGTATTTATGGATATGGTCACCGGTACAGGGGAGACTCTGCCGAAATTTTTCGGTAGGGTTTCCATGTGATTTTTATCATACCGGTTAAGTAGAGTTAGTAGTCAAGTAACGGTAATCCTTAGAGTGTAGTAGTAGTAAGAAGGGTGGTCGCTACATCTGAATACACTTGTTCATTTAAAAATAAAAAATTTAGTATTTTTCAAAATTCTATTTTGTATGATACTGGTTCCTTAATTGATAAATTATATAGATTGGACATCGAGACTTATACGGATAATATTATGAATCATATTATAAGTATAAAATGGATGTTGACAAATGAGAATTCATCTATATTGTGGCATAGACGTTTAGAGAATATCTCTAAACAATACCTAGAAAGGTTAATATTACAAGAATTTTTAGATTCCCTTGATATATCATTTTTCAGTGTCTACATTGAGTGTCTCAAGGGGAAAACAATTAACAAAAGTAATAAAAGCTAAAGATGGTATAATGGAGTCTTAAAGTTGATACATGGAGGTATATGTAGATCATTCCCTAAGTCTTCTTAATATAGTCAAGCATATTTTATCAGCTTTATAGATGATTATTCTTGATATAGATACTTGTATCTTATTCACAAGAAGTCACAATCTCTAGACATATTCAAACTCTTCAAAGCTGTAGTTGAAAATCAACTAGGCAAGAAGATTAACGTCATAAGATCTGACCATGGTGGTTAATACTATGGTAGATTTGAAACATTATTAGCCATTTACAACATACCTTGCTAAGTATGAAATCATGGCATAATATACCATGCCTGGTACCCCACACCATAATAGTATAGTAGAGCGATGAAATTAGACCCTAAAAGGCATGATGAGGATTATGATAATATTTTATTCTCTACCAGAGTATTTTATAGATAGACACTCAAGATTACCTCAATAAAGTTACTAGTAAAGCAGTAACAAAAATCTAATATGAGTTGCAAATAGGTAGAATTCCTAGTATTAGACATTTACATGTCTAGGGTTGTTCATATGAGGTTAGTCCCTATAGGCCTAGTAAAAAGGAAACTAAACTCAAGAACTGTTAGTTATCATTTTATAGAATCATCTAAAATGTTAAGGGGCTTCAAGTTTTTCAACCCTTGAGTAAAACCTTTTTTGAGATGGATAATGTCAAATTCATTGAGGATGGTCGGAGTGATAAAGTTAAGAAAATATTATTTGATAAGAGAATTGGCGATCACACTATAATAACTACTAATGCAACTGATAGTGGAATGATGATCGTTCTATATACAATTGAAGCTACAAACCAGTAAGCGTAGTGGACCATGATATTTTCATATTTCCTCCAATTCAAATGGAGGGTACATTTGCTCAAATACAGCTATTTCTTCCTACGGTTGAGAATAACTTCCAACCACCTACGGAAATGGTAGGTCAAGCATACTGATTATGTACTCAGAAAGGAGATAATAAAGATTAGAGATGCCATTCTAGCTGCAGTTGGTTCTAGAGAAGTTGCAGTGTAGAGCCTGACCAAATGGTTCACTAGACCTGGGAAGAGATGAAGTTTATAGCGGATAATGATTTTTGAAAACTTGTCGAATTGGTTGAAAGTATGAAACCTATTGGTTGTAAATAGATATTTAAAACTAGGCGGGATTCACATGACAATATCGAAAAGTATAAGGCTAGCCTTGTCGCCAAAGAATTCACTTAGAGGAGGAACATTGATTACAAAGAGACTTTCTCATCGGTTTCGATGAAAAACACTCCTAGGATAATCATGGCATTTATAGCTCGTTATGAATTAGAATTACACCAAATTGGCGTTAAGATTGCATTTATACAACATTGAGGAAACTATATGCATGATGCCGCCGTAGAACTTTGAGTCAAGAGATTGAAAACACCAAGTATGGAAATTAAGGAAATTCATTTATGGTTTGAAGTTGACATCTCATCAATGCAACTAGAAATTTGATCATATTTTCTTCATAGGATTTTGAGAATCCAGTAGATCAATATTTATATATCAAGTTCATTGAGAGTGAGTTTATTATACTTATTCTATATGTAGATAATATATTACTGGCAAACAAAGGTGTGCTATAAGAAATTAGGTCATTTCTATCAAGTGAATTTGAAAGGAAGGATCTTGGAAATATATCCTTTGTCTTAGCCATACAAATTTTTCGTGATCGTTCAAAGTGAACACTTAAACTTTCACAAAAGAACTATATAAAAAGAGTGCTCAATTGGTATGATATATTGTGCTCCTAGCGACAAATGTATGTCAAAGGATGATATACTTAGCTTACAACAATGTATGCACCATGAACTTGAAATAAAGAAAATTCAACAATTCCCTTATGCATCTTAGTAAAGAGTTTAATTTATACTCAAGTATGTATGCATCTGAATCTTGCATACATTATGGAGATGTTAGGTAGATATTTACCTAGACCTAAGCATTGGAAAGCTATAAAGAGGGTTATGTGGTATTTGTAAAGAATAAAGGATTACATACTCACATATCGGAGATTATGTTATTTGGAGATAATTGGATATTCAAATTTTGATTTATTGGATACTTAGATAGCAAGAAGTCCACCTTTAGTTATGTATTCATGTTGGAGGGAGGAGCTATATCAAGGAAAAATGCCAAGCAAACACTAATAGCCACACCCACTTCCACTACAGAGATAGAATTTATAGTCTACTACGAAATGTCTATTAGGATGTATACTAAAAGCCTAGCTTTTTGTAAGAATATTTATATTTTGAAATGAGAATCACTCTAGTCAAATGTTGCATGTTAATGTAGTTGCCCATTTAATTTATATTGTAGATAATATGGTGTGTGGTACGACACAGAAGCTCATGTTATCAGTTCCTTATAAATTATAACTAGTAGCTCACAACCAAGATGGATTGGGGCAAACCATTTGAATGGTTGTAGTGTAATTTAGTATTAGTTTATCTTGACTATAAAATTACACTAGTACACTATGTGTGTATTGAGCAAGACCATTTGAGGTTGCTTCTTTTTATACTGACTTCATAAAAGAACAAAACCTCTGTTATTATGGATGTGCATACTCTTAATCCCGATATAATAACAAACACATATACTTAGTATTTATTTCTTTAATTTATCAAAGGGTGAGATTTATTCAGTTAAATCAATAAGCCCGATAAGTAAGGAAATAATATTATTTATATGGTGTGTTGTTGATTATAAAACAAAATTATGTCCTAGTAATTTAAGTTGATGATGTCCCCTTAAGGAGCTCATAAGGATTATCATGTAAACCCTGCAGGAGGACTTAGTCCAACATGATAATAAGGTTGAGTGGTACTACTCTTGGAGCTAGATGTTAATTAAGTGAGTTGTCAATAACTCATGTAACGACCCAGCCCTCTTGGCCCATTTGGCGGCCCATTCGGCGACCCTCGGGTCATCGACCGTCGGCCCTTATGTCGTCGGCCCATTTGGCGACCTCTCATGTCGTCGACCGACGACCCTTGATCGTGCCGTTACTCACTAGGACTTTCCACCCCTGGTCAGTGGATTTTTGCCTCCCCCAGGATTCGAACTCTAAACCTCCAGGCTTAAGTATTAGAGTTTATGAATCCTGGTAACCAAGTGAGATCTCACTTGGTTACCAGGATTCATGAACTCTAATACATACTGGGGAAGGCAAAAATCCACTGACCAGGGGTGGAATGTCCTAGTGAGTAACGGTACGGCCAAGGGTCGTCGGTCGACGACATGAGAGGTCGCCAAATGGGCCGACGACATAAGGGCCGACGGTCGATGACTCGAGGGTCGCCAAATGGGCCGCCAAATGGGCCAAGAGGGCCGGGTCATTACAACTCATTTAATTAACGGACATACGATATATTAAACACAGGGAGACTAACACACTCATGATAAGTAGGAGCCCATATTGTAATATGGGATTGGTGCGGTAGTTCAATAATAACTCTTTAGTAGTATGAGTTATTATTGATGAACTTAAGTTGGGTGTTCGGGTCGAACACAGGAAGCTCAAGTCCATCAGGAGGCCAAAACTGTAATACCCACTAAGCTTGTAAGATAAATATATGAAGGTGGGATTTTGCCTTAGAAAAATAATAGGAAGTGAGTTGAGGCAAAAAGGAATAAAATGAAATAAAAAGAAGTGAAGGTCAAGGATTGAACCTTGAACCTCTTATATTATAATTCATAGAATTAATTAGTAGAAACCAATTGGGATAGAGAGAAGATATTGATAGCAAAGGAGGGAAACTCATGATAAAGGTAAGAGTAAAAGCTAGCCAAAAGGAAACAAGAAAGGAACAAGAGAAAGGCAACTTGCCTTCCTCCCTTTCTCTCCTTCTTCCTCTTTGGTTATGCAGAAAATTTAAAGAGGAATTAAGGGTATTCATTACCCCTTATTTCACCATGAATGATGAGGATAAATAAATAAATAAAAATAAAAAAAATAAAAAAAAGGCTAAGGGAGAAGGAAAGCAAAAACCAAGTTTGCTACCTCTTCCCCCTTAACATAAAAGAGAATATGTAAAGGGAAAATTCTATTTTTCTCTCATTGTCTCTCATTCTTCCTCTCCCTCACCGAAACCATCAGTCCCCTCTCCTCCATCTTCAGCCCCAAATCCAAGGTTTTCTCCTAAGAAAGCCTAAGATACAAGGAGGACAAAGTAAGGGAATCAAGGGAAAGGAACTAGAAGAAGAGGATACTTCTTCCATCACCATACCTTAGATCCACAAGCGAAAAGGATGTAAGCTTCCCCTCACCTGTGGTACAAGGCTTTTATGTGATTTTCGGATTTTATGAGGATTAGAAAACCTAAGAAATAATTTAATAAAATTCGGCTAAAGAAAGGGTTTTCAAATCTAGGAAGGTTTAAACAAGTCTTTGTTTTATGATATGTTTTCTATGCTATGTAGGAAGGATTTTCTTCATGTTTTTACACCTAAATGATGCTTGAACAGAGGAGTACTTAACCCTAGAATTTCGGCCAAAAATATTTTAAGGAGGATAGGTAAAATATTGTGTAACCAAACTAGTGTAAGATTTTCTCCATGAACTATGAAGGATCTTTTATTGGTTTTCTTGCTTAGAAGTTACTTGGAACCAAAAGAAATCCATTTATATATTTTGGCCAAGAAAAGGGCTTAGGGTTAGGAAGACCTTTAAATTTAAGTAACCATGTTTGAATGATAGGATATAGAGTTCTCTTGAAGAATTTCATGTTGAACATTGCTAGAAATCCATGAACTTTTATTGTAGATTTTCGGCCATGATAAGATGGATAGTTTAGAAAAGCTTAAACAAAATTCTAATATGCTCAAGACCTCTGTGATAATATGATATGAAAGTTTTTTAATGCTCTCATGTTCAATTGGAGTATAGAAAATTAGTTACATGATATATGACATGTAAGATCACAAGGGTCTTAGCTTGTTTATGAACCAACTTTGTATATGATATTCTTAGTAATTTTTTCCATGAAACTTACTTAGGTTTTCCATGCTTTAGGCCACTTAAAACCTAGTTTAAAGAATGGTAGGTTTCGGCCATGAGGAAAAAAATAAAGGAAAAAGGGAAAGAAACCTAGGAAGCCTAAGACACAATTCACATGTATGTTTATTATGCTTGTCTTTATACATGCTATGAAACTTGTATGATTTCTTATGTTTTTAGGCTATTTGAAGCAAGTTTATTTACTGTTATGTTTCGGCCAAGTAGGGTTTAAAAGACCTAGAGTCCTTAGAAATGAAACCAAATGTGTTAAAAGTGCTTCTTATGAAAATAGGATAATGTGTTGATTGTGTCACATGCTTGTATAATTTTTCCATGACGTAAATGGACTATTGTATGTTTCGGCCATGAAGGAATAGATGCCCTAGAAACCCTAGAATAAGAATTAAATATACTTATGTCACTTTACATGGAATATGATAAGTAGAAAGACAAAGTTCCCATGCTATATGTTGTTTAATGACCTAATTGAGGATAGGGTAAGTTTCGGCCATACATGTTGTATAATGTCTTGTTATGAATTCATACATGAGGTTAGTTCAAGTTCACATGCTTGTATGTTTGTTTTTAGCCCTAATGAACACTTGTTAAAAGTTTGACTATGACACATGTTAAGGGCTTGAAGGACTTAGAAACTAGATCAATATGCTTACTATGTTACTTGAAAAAAAAGCTATAAATATGGTTTAAGGTTTCCATGCTTTCATGACATTTGGGACCTTGTTTATATACTGATAGGGTTCGGCCACATGAGTTTAAGGACTTGGAGAACTTAGAAACCAAGTAAATCATACTTATAATGCTTCCTATGAAATTCATGTAATGATAATTTAGGTTTCACATGCTTGGAGGTTGTTTTTTTACCTAAATTGAGACCTAAGGGGGTTCGGCCATGATAGGAACCCAAGGGTTTAGGAAGCTTAGAACCCAAGTTAATTATGTTACCATGTTTCTTATGTTAGTATAATCACATGATACACCCTTATGCTTAAACATGTATGCTTGTGATTTATACTTTCCATGATATGATATGTGCTTAGAATATGCATGCTTTGATGATACTTAATGTGCTTAGAATATGCATGTTCTTATGATATGCTATGTGGATAGAAATGTGCATGCTTTGATGATATGCTATGTGCTTAGAATATGCATGCTTTTATGATATGCTATGTGGTGAAAATATGCATGTTTTTCTTTATGATATGATGTATGCCTAAGTGATGCATACTTTTATGACATGATGTATGCCTAAGTGATGCATACTTTTATGATATGATGTATGCCTAAGTGATGCATACTTTTATGACATGATGTGTGCCTAAGTGATGCATACTTTTATGATATGATGTATGCCTAAGTGATGCATACTTTTATGACATGATGTATGCCTAAGTGATGCATACTTTTATGATATGATGTATGCCTAAGTGATGCATGCTTTTATGATGTATGATATGTATAAGTATGACATGTATTTTACTTTATGTGGCTTGTACCAAGGGTGGGCTCCATATACGCCCCGGGGTCGATGGAATAAGACTCGGGCCTCGTTAGGGATGGGCTCCTAAGTGCCCCTAGGTCGATGGAGTAAGACTCGGGCCTAGTATGTTTGCCTTGTAGGGTTCAAGACTTGCTACCTTGGGCCTACATAGGTTGCGCGCAATATGTAAGTGGTACATAGCCGGGATCCCCTTTAAGTTGAGATTATTTTCAAGTATATATGTAAGAAGAAATGGTTTTAAAGATCATGAGACGTACACATGTTTTTCGGATACATGTTTTCAAAAATCATATTGCATATACTTTATGATCATGTTGTGATGATGCTATGATTTATGATATGCCATGATATGATTATGTTATGTTTCATGCTATGCTTTAAGAGATGATATGCCATGATATGATTATGTTATGTTTCATGCTATGCTTTAAGAGATGATATGCCATGCCATGATATGATTATGTTATGTTTCATGCTATGCTTTAAGAGATGATATGCCATGATATGATTATGTTATGTTTCATGCTATGATTTGGGAGATGATATGCCATGACTAGTTATGATGTTTGTTATGCTGCACGATATGCTTAAAGAATAGGATATGTTATACCATGACTAGTTGAGATTATGTTAAGTTGAGACATTCTTTGATTATATGTTGATTTTGGTTTTAGTGAGTAGGAAAGGAACTTACTGAGCCATGAGTGCTCACAGCTTACTTTCCTTGTACCACAGATAAAGGGAAAAGCTGGATGAGCTAAAGGAGCAGCAGGAGAGGCAAGAAGATGTGTGTGGCGGTGGCTAGGCAATCAAATAAGAACCTGCTTTAAGAACCTTTAAGAATTACGCTTTGGTTTCATAAATTGTAGTACTAAATGGATGACTTGATGTTATGTTTTTATTTATCTTGTTATTATGTTATGGAAACCATATTAGTGTAGTTCGGTTTTTATTAAACCAAGAAAATAATTTTAAGTCTTCCGCTGTAATATGTACGTAGAGTATCGTAACCCCGTCTCTTAGGGTTAGCAGGGAGGGTGGGCGTTACAGGTTGGTATCAGAGCCAAAGTTATTGCCAGCTCACTACACACACATCAAGCCTCCGACCTGCCTCTCCAAGTAAGAATGGTTATGATTAATTTCTTGTTATATGCTTATGTTTAATTTTCTTGTTATATGCTTATGCTTAGTCTCATGTTATATGATTTATGCTTTATTTTCTTTGTTATATTGCTTATGCTTTATTTCCTTATGTCATATTATTGTCACTCTACTTCTTACATTTCTTTATGTTGTTTATGCTTTAGCTTCATGTTTTATTTGCTTATGTTTGATGCTTTATTCTATGCTTTTAGTTATAATTTAGATTAGGATTTCATATTGGTAGGTTAGGAATAATACCAGAATAAATAGATAGAAACAAAACAGTACGTTAGATTGGCTAAAAACGATAATCACTTACACTAGTCTATTTGTCCTTATTTAGATAAACATGGTTAGGACACGCAATACCCGAACCGAGGGAACAGTGACTCCACCAGACCTTACGCAGGTAGTCGTAAATCTCCAGCATCAGATTGCCGAGCAACAGCAGCTGATCACTACCTTAATGAGTCAGCAAGGCAATCCAGTTACCCCACCGGCAAATCAGAATGCACTACTGGTTATACCTACAGCCGCGCCAGTGCCCCCGGCAGCCCCTACTCCGATGGTCCGACAAGAGGCCTATCTGATTCAGTGGCAAAGGCTTAAGCCGGAAGCATTCTCGGGAAACTGTGAACCATGGGATGCACAAGTCTGGCTCAAGACCGTGGAGAACAAAATGGAACTATTGGATTGGCCTGAACACGAGAAGGTCAAATGCGCGTCGTTCTATCTTACCGAAGAAGCCCGGATGTGGTGGGACAGAGTAAAGGCGAAAAGACAAGTAAACCAAATGCAGTGGACAGATTTTGAGACAGAGTTCTTAGAAGAATTCTTCCATATGCGAGTGACCAACAAGCACTATGACGAGTTCGCTGAGTTCCGGCAAGGTGATCTGTTAGTTAATGAAGTCGTTAAGAGGTTCAATCGCCTAGCCCGACTGTGCCCAGAACTGGTCCGAACTGAAAAAGAAAGGGTCCGATTAATGTTAAAAATGCTCCGACCCGAGATAGCTCTGAACGTAGCCGGCGGAGTTAATAGACCGCAGACTGCAGAGGAGCTAGTCAGCAGTGCCCTGATTACCGAGCACTATCAGGAAGCAATGAACAAGGGCAAGAACCAAGCACTGACCGGAGCACAAAAATCGCACAATACCAGAACCGACTGGAAAGGAAACTCAGGTGGAAAGAGGAAACAGTGGAATAAAACAAAAGGTGGTCCGGCCAATAAGTAGACTAAGTACCCTCAGTGTGCCACATGTGGGAAGATGCATTCTGGAGTATGTCTTCTGAGCACCAAAAAGTGCTACAACTGCGGAAGGGAAGGTCATTTGGCAAGAAATTGCCCTACTCAGCCTCAGGCACCACCTTCGCAAAACTTCCAGAGCAGGAGTACCCCCGCACAGCTTCACCAGATGCAAGCTGCCATAGAAGGGACTTCAATCAGCCAAGGAAGATTGGAGGCCCCTCCTACTATGATCGATGCCAGAGTCTACTCTCTTACCAAGGAGGACGTGGCGAATGCCTCTACCGTTGTCACAGGTCAGCTACTTATTTACAATCAGTATGCTGTAGTATTATTTGATACCGGGGCAACACACTCGTTTGTCTCAACACCTTTTATGAAGAAGCTAGACATACCACTCCGAACTCTAGAGGGCACATTCTTAACAACCTTACCATCCGGGGAAATTATGCCATCGGACCATATGCTGCAAGCAGTACTTATTCGGATCGCAAACAGAGAACTCTACTGCAATCTGATAGTACTTGATATGCAGGATTATGACATAATTTTGGGCATGGATTTCCTTAGCAAGTACGACGCTTCAATCGAGTGCCGTAGAAGAAAAGTGATTTTCCGACCCGAGAACGAACCAGAGTTTGAATTTTATGGGGAATCAAAAGGAACGAAGAAGTTATTGTCATCTATTAAAGCATAAAAGATGTTAGATAAGGGATGTATGGGATTTCTAGCACACGGGTTGATATCAATCAAGTCAAAGACCCAAAGTTAGAAGACGTCAGAGTAGTATGCAACTATCCAAAAGTATTTCCTGATGAACTACCAGGGTTGGCCCTTGACAGAGAGATAGAATTCGGAATCGAATTGATTCCTGGTACTCAGTCGATCTCGAAAGCACCTTATCGTATGGCTCCGGCTGAATTAAAGGAACTTCAGGAACAGTTATCCGAATTACTCGACAAGGGACTTATTCGTCCTAGTCACTCTCCATGGGGAGCTCCAGTGCTGTTTGTAAAGAAGAAGGATGGGTCTATGCGAATGTGTATAGACTACCGAGCACTGAATAATGTGACGATCAAGAACCGGTACCCACTCCCACGGATCGATGACCTGTTCGACCAACTGAAGGGTGCGACCATTTTCTCAAAGATAGATCTACGATCCGGTTATCATCAAGTGAAGGTGAAACCAGATGATATACCAAAAATAGCATTTCGAACCCGATATGGACACTATGAGTTCATAGTTATGCCTTTCGGAGTAACCAACGCTCCTGCAGTATTTATGGACCTAATGAATCGGGTATTTACGGCATATCTTGATAAATTTGTAATCGTCTTTATTGACGATATACTTATCTACTCGAGAATCCCAGAAGAACATGCTGAACACCTGAAAACTGTACTACAGATCCTTCAAGAGAAACAACTATATGCAAAGTTCTCCAAATGCGAGTTTTGGCTTGACCGGGTAATATTTCTAGGTCATGTCATCTCCAAAGATGGAGTTATGGTGGATCCAAGTAAAATCGAAGCTGTAAATAACTGGAACCGACCAAAGAATGCCAGCGAAGTCAGGAGTTTTCTCGGACTAGCAGGTTATTACAGGAAATTTGTAGAGAATTTCTCCAAAATCGCAGCCCCTATGACAACCCTCACCAAGAAAAATACAAAGTATGAATGGACAGAAGCTTGCGAGAAGAGTTTCGCAGAATTAAGAAGGAGACTGACCAGTGCTCCGATTCTTACTATTCCGGAAACCAACAGAGGCTTCGATATGTACAGCGATGCTTCCATCACAGGACTTGGAGCTGTACTCATGCAAGATGGCAAAGTCATTGCCTACGCTTCTAGACAACTTAAAGAACATGAGAAGAATTATCCCATTCACGACTTAGAACTAGCAGCCGTGGTCTTCGCTCTAAAAATATGGAGACATTATTTATATGGAGCTCAGTGTAAGATTTATACCGACTATCAGAGTCTGAAATATTTCTTCACACAAAAAGACCTAAATATGAGGCAACGCCGATGGCTCGAGTTAGTTAAAGATTACGACTGCGAGATTCTTTATCACCCAGGAAAGGCGAACAAAGTGGCCGATGCACTCAGCCGAAAGTTCAGTGCCACCTGATGTAACTATTTTAAAGTTCGAGGACGAACTTTTTATGAGGTACGGGGTACTGTAATACCCACTAAGCTTGTAAGATAAATATATGAAGGTGGGATTTTGCCTTAGAAAAATAATAGGAAGTGAGTTGAGGCAAAAAGGAATAAAATGAAATAAAAAGAAGTGAAGGTCAAGGATTGAACCTTGAACCTCTTATATTATAATTCATAGAATTAATTAGTAGAAACCAATTGGGATAGAGAGAAGATATTGATAGCAAAGGAGGGAAACTCATGATAAAGGTAAGAGTAAAAGCTAGCCAAAAGGAAACAAGAAGGGAACAAGAGAAAGGCAACTTGCCTTCCTCCCTTTCTCTCATTCTTCCTCTTTGGTTTTGCCAAAAATTTAAAGAGGAATTAAGGGGATTCATTCCCCCTTATTTCACCATGAATGATGAGGATAAATAAATAAAAAAAAAAAAAAAAGGCTAAGGGAGAAGGAAAGCAAAAACCAAGTTTGCTACCTCTTCCCCCTTAACATAAAAGAGAATATGTAAAGGGAAAATTCTATTTTTCTCTCATTTTCTCTCATTCTTCCTCTCCCTCACCGAAACCATCAGTCCCCTCTCCTCCATCTTCGGCCCCAAATCCAAGGTTTTCTCCTAAGAAAGCCTAAGATACAAGGAGGACAAAGTAAGGGAATCAAGGGAAAGGAACTAGAAGAAGAGGATACTTCTTCCATCACCATACCTTAGATCCACAAGCGAAAAGGATGTAAGCTTCCCCTCACCTGTGGTACAAGGCTTTTATGTGATTTTCGGATTTTATGAGGGTTAGAAAACCTAAGAAAGAATTTAAGAAAATTCGGCTAAAGAAAGGGTTTTCAAATCTAGGAAGGTTTAAACAAGTCTTTGTTTTATGATATGTTTTCTATGCTATGTAGGAAGGATTTTCTTCATGTTTTTACACCTAAATGATGCTTGAACAGAGGAGTACTTAACCCTAGAATTTCGGCCAAAAATATTTTAAGGAGGATAGGGAAAATATTGTGTAACCAAACTAGTGTAAGATTTTCTCCATGAACTATGAAGGATCTTTTATTGGTTTTCTTGCTTAGAAGTTACTTGGAACTAAAAGAAATCCATTTATATATTTCGGCCAAGAAAATGGCTTAGGGTTAGGAAGACCTTTAAATTTAAGTAACCATGTTTGAATGATAGGATATAGAGTTCTCTTGAAGAATTTCATGTTGAACATTGCTAGAAATCCATGAACTTTTATTGTAGATTTTCGGCCATGATAAGATGGATAGTTTAGAAAAGCTTAAACAAATTTCTAATATGCTCAAGACCTCTGTGATAATATGATATGAAAGTTGTTTAATGCTCTTATGTTCAATTGGAGTATAGAAAATTAGTTACATGATATATGACATGTAAGATCACAAGGGTCTTAGCTTGTTTATGAACCAACTTTGTATATGATATTCTTAGTAATTTTTGCCATGAAACTTACTTAGGTTTTCCATGCTTTAGGCCACTTAAAACCTAGTTTAAAGAATGGTAGGTTTCGGCCATGAGGAAAAAAAATAAAGGAAAAAGGGAAAGAAACCTAGGAAGCCTAAGACACAATTCACATGTATGTTTATTATGCTTGTCTTTATACATGCTATGAAACTTGTATGATTTCTTATGTTTTTAGGCTATTTGAAGCAAGTTTATTTACTGTTGAGTTTCAGCCAAGTAGGGTTTAAAAGACCTAGAGGCCTTAGAAATGAAACCAAATGTGTTAAAAGTGATTCTTATGAAAATAGGATAATGTGTTGATTGTGTCACATGCTTGTATAATTTTTCCATGACCTAAATGGACTATTGTATGTTTCGGCCATGAAGGAATAGATGCCCTAGAAACCCTAGAACAAGAATTAAATATACTTATGTCACTTTACATGGAATATGATAAGTAGAAAGACAAAGTTCCCATGCTATATGTTGTTTAATGACCTAATTGAGGATAGGGTAAGTTTCGGCCATACATGTTGTATAATGTCTTATTATGAATTCATACATGAGGTTAGTTCAAGTTCACATGCTTGTATGTTTGTTTTTAGCCCTAATGAACACTTGTTAAAAGTTTGACTATGACATATGTTAAGGGCTTGAAGGACTTAGGAACTAGATCAATATGCTTACTATGTTACTTGAAAAAAAAGCTATAAATATGGTTTAAGGTTTCCATGCTTTCATGACATTTGGGACCTTGTTTATATACTGATAGGGTTCGGCCACATGAGTTTAAGGACTTGGAGAACTTAGAAACCAAGTAAATCATACTTATAATGCTTCCTATGAAATTCATGTAATGATAATTTAGGTTTCACATGCTTGGAGGTTGTTTTTTTACTTAAATTGAGACCTAAGGGGGTTCGGCCATGATAGGAACGCAAGGGTTTAGGAAGCTTAGAACCCAAGTTAATTATGTTACCATGTTTCTTATGTTAGTATAATCACATGATACACCCTTATGCTTAAACATGTATGCTTGTGATTTATACTTTCCATGATATGATATGTGCTTAGAATATGCATGCTTTGATGATACTTAATGTGCTTAGAATATGCATGTTCTTATGATATGCTATGTGGATAGAAATATGCATGCTTTGATGATATGCTATGTGCTTAGAATATGCATGCTTTTATGATATGCTATGTGGTGAAAATATGCATGTTTTTCTTTATGATATGATGTATGCCTAAGTGATGCATACTTTTATGACATGATGTATGCCTAAGTGATGCATACTTTTATGATATGATGTATGCCTAAGTGATGCATACTTTTATGACATGATGTGTGCCTAAGTGATGCATACTTTTATGATATGATGTATGCCTAAGTGATGCATACTTTTATGACATAATGTATGCCTAAGTGATGCATGCTTTTATGATGTATGATATGTATAAGTATGACATGTACTTTACTTTATGTGGCTTGTACCAAGGGTGGGCTCCATAAGCGCCCCGGGGTCGATGGAATAAGACTCGGGCCTCGTTAGGGATGGGCTCCTAAGTGCCCCTAGGTCGATGGAGTAAGACTCGGGCCTAGTATGTTTGCCTTGTAGGGTTCAAGACTTGCTACCTTGGGCCTACATAGGTTGCGCGCAATATGTAAGTGGTACATAGCCGGGATCCCCTTTAAGTTGAGATTATGTTCAAGTATATATGTAAGAAGAAATGGTTTTAAAGATCATGAGACGTACACATGTTTTTCGGATACATGTTTTCAAAAATCATATTGCATATACTTTATGATCATGTTGTGATGATGCTATGATTTATGATATGTCATGATATGATTATGTTATGTTTCATGCTATGCTTTAAGAGATGATATGCCATGATATGATTATGTTATGTTTCATGCTATGCTTTAAGAGATGATATGCCATGATATGATTATGTTATGTTTCATGCTATGCTTAAACAGATGATATGCCATGATATGATTATGTTATGTGTCATGCTATGATTTGGGAGATGATATGCCATGACTAGTTATGATGTTTGTTATGCTGCACGATATGCTTAAAGAATAGGATATGTTATACCATGACTAGTTGAGATTATGTTAAGTTGAGACATTCTTTGATTATATGTTGATTTTGGTTTTAGTGAGTAGGAAAGGAACTTACTGAGCCATGAGTGCTCACAGCTTACTTTCCTTGTACCACAGATAAAGGGAAAAGCTGGATGAGCTAAAGGAGCAGCAGGAGAGGCAAGGAGATGTGTGTGGCGGTGGCTAGGCAATCAAATAAGAACCTGCTTTAAGAACCTTTAAGAATTACGCTTTGGTTTCATAAATTGTAGTACTAAATGGATGACTTGATGTTATGTTTTTATTTATCTTGTTATTATGTTATGGAAACCATATTAGTGTAGTTCGGTTTTTATTAAACCAAGAAAATAATTTTAAGTCTTCCGCTGTAATATGTACGTAGAGTATCGTAACCCCGTCCCTTAGGGTTAGCAGGGAGGGCGGGCGTTACAAAAACCAATTCCTTCTCTCAGTCCCTGTTGTAGCCTCTATAAAGCCTTGCATTCACCCGTTTTCGTTTTGCTTCCTACCAAAGAAAGGGGCCGACCACATCCTTGCTTAGTGCCCAAGTAAGAGGCCAGCCAAGCCTTGCTTCCTACCCAAGAAAGGGGCCGGCCAAGCCTTGCTTGGTGCCCAAGCAAGGGGCCGACCAAACCAAAAGAAAAGGAAAAAAAAGAAAAGAAAAAAAAGGGAGGATTTTTCTCAACAGAATTAGAGATTTTTCTAAAAAAAATTATGTTGATTCTTTCTTGAAATTTTTTTAAAAAGAATTATATTAATTATTTCCTAAGAAATTTTTCTAAAAAGAATTATGTTAATTCTTTCCTAGAGATTTTTCTAAAAAGAATTATGTTGATTCTTTCTTAGAAATTTTCTAAAAAGAATTATACTAATTCTTTCTTAAGAAATTTTTCTAAAAAGAATTATGTTAATTCTTTTCTAGAGATTTTTTCTAAAAAAAAATCTATTACTTTTTCTCCTTTTTTATCTGGGGCAAAGGGTTATAAAAGGAGAGGAGGTTGAGCCACAAAAATTAACAATTCAATTAAGAATTGATAAGTTTTTTTCCACAACTAAAAAACCTCTCCTTTCCCTTAAGGTCGGCACCCCATTTTTTCTTTTCTTTCCTCTAGGGCCGACACCCCACTTCTTTTCTTCTCTCTAAGGCCGATTCCCCATCTTCTCTCGGTGGCTAGATCTTGGAGGAAAAGAAAATGAAGTGACGAAGCACCTAGGTGGCCGGCGGTTTGGAGGAGACGAAGAAGAAGGAGGCGTTCCTTTCTTTGCATCTTTTGGTGGTAGGCGGCTTGGAAACAAAAGGGGTTCAGGTGTTTTTGTCTTGGTAGATCGTCGCCCACACGACGTCCAAGAAGAGGAGAGGAATATGGCAGAAGATCAAGAGGTCATTGTCTACGAAGAAAGGTACAACTAGTTATTTATTCTGCAGTACAACTAGTTTTATTTTCTTTGTATGGATCCTAAAATACCAATATAAGAGGCTAGCGATTTTGTGTTTTTGTTTTTGTGCTTCAATTTTATGTTTTGATCTTGTGCTTTGATTGAAGTCTCTATAGTTAAACCTAAGGTTACTGTGAGAAGTTTAAATATTCAATTTCTTTGAAAGGCTTTGTCCAGGAAGTGGTAGATGATCCCATAACCAAGAAGGCCTAGTGCCTCGCCAATGACCTGGAAGCCAATCCTTGAAATAAATATTTAATCAACTTCTGTAATATGGTTTAACTTCTGAAGAACACAAGTGTTGAACTTGGAGTAAAAATATTAAGTTTCGTTTCAAATCTAAGTTTAACTTTGAAGAACGAACTTGGAGTAAAAATGTTAAGTTTCATTTCCAATCCAAGTTTAACTTCTGAAGAGCACATGGATTGCTATGAAAAGTTCTATGCTTGCACAAATTTTTGTACAGGGGAAACAGAACGGTATTTTGAATAGCTCCCAACAAGTCTTATCAAAGCTAGTTTTTTGCCTCTGTGTGTTTGGTTTTTGGTTAAATTATGCACTGCTCATACATAAGTTTAGGCCGGATAATAGTAGGATGTGCTAGATAGATTAACTCTGTGGTTGCAGACATCCTAGATCCAACTATTATGGTTTTTTGTGTGCTTGTATGTGATTTGAACCCTAGGGGATGTCGAGGTTGATGTGTGTGCATGATTGTAATAATTAAATATGTCCGGTTGCCATATTATTATTATTGTTTTACATTCTGTTCGATCTAGATTACATGTACATTCCCTTGTGGAATATAGAATCGATAAATGTAAAATTTTATTTTTACCACGGATTGTATCCTGGCAAGGCATGGTGCTATTTGAGGATCAGAGGCGCAGCGGAAAAGGAAGCAAGATAGACGCGATAACATGACACGTTGGCGGCGGCTAGGGTCAGCGGCATACTGAGGACAACTATGGATGAAGCCATAATAGGTGGGAAATTATTTTTTCATATTTATTGCCTTTATGTGCTGTGATGTGTATGCTTCTATGTGCATGTGTGTTATGTGTGCATGCTAAAATTTCTCATTTAAATAACTAAGTGGGAGAGGGTTTATTTAAATAAATTCCACGGTCTCTATTACTGGTTTGTAAGTGATGCATTCAAACTTACTCGTTGGCTTTAATGCCTTCCTCCACATTGGATGAGTTTGTTTGTAGATCACTAGATCAAACTTCCTCTATAGATGATTATAGGAAATTTTTTAGTTTTGTGTGATCTTCTCCATCTGAAGGGGCATAATCCTAATTAATGGACTAAGTATCAAGTAATGGTATACACTTAGGCACATTTAATAGTTTCCTCCGCATTGGAGTCACTACTATTATTTTGTGTGACCGAATGCAAACCAACTATTAATTTTATTTGTCATAAAGTTAGGTTGACAAGATAATAAAATTAATGGGTAAAATCTCCTCTTACAAATGTTTGAATTAGTATATGTCCACACTATCGTGCCATACTAAATTCACGATGTTTTGAGGTGTTGGTGAATTTAAATTATATTGTTTGAGGGATCAATATTATTTTAAATTCTAAAGTTTTGACCAAATATCTTATTTTGTGATTCTCAGGATTTCAAAATGACTTTCAATCCTCTTGCTGTTATTTTAAAAGAAAACAAACTTACTGGTCCCAATTATATTGATTGAAAATGAAACTTGGACATTGTCTTAACTGCTGAGGGATATAAGTTCATACTTTTTGAGGTCTGTCCTAACGAACCTAATAGCGATTCTAGTGAAGAGGAGATTGACAGGCATAGGAAATGGGTCAAAGCAGATGAGATGGCGCGGTGTTACATTTTGACATCTATGTCAAATGTCATGCAACATCAGCATCATGCCTTACCTACTACCTTTGACATGATGTACAATCTCAAAGAACTCTTCGAACACTAGAGTCAGGTTGCTAGGTAGGAGGCTATGAGAAACTTGATGACGACCATCATGACTAAGGGGGCACCCGTAAGGGATCATATCCTCAGGATGATGACTCATTTGAACGAAATACAAATCCTTGGAGCTGAAATCGATGGGGAAACCCAGGTCGATATCATTCTCTAAACGCTATCCAAGAGTTTTGAGCAGTTTCGCCTGAACTATAATATGAACAAAAGGACATATTTGTTGGCGGAACTTCTGACAGAACTTCAAGCAACAGAAGGGTTATTTCATCAAAGTTCTCAAATTCACATTGTTGAAAATGTTTTTGCTTCTAAGCCGAAAGGCAGGAAGAAGAAAAAGAAATAAGTTGGTTCAGAAAAGAAGGTGATTCGACCTCAAGGGACTGGACCACAAGCAGGGGTGTAGAAGTCGAAGGGCAAGTGCTTCACATGCAAGCAGTCTGGACATTGGAAGGTGGACTGCCCTCACAGAAAGCAGAATAATAAAGGTATTTCTTATTCATTAGTTGTTGGAACAAGTTTATCGGTGTTATCTACCAGTACCTGGTGTGTAGATACAGGAGCCGCTGATCATGTCTGCAATTCATTGCAGGGGTTCCAGGAAACTTGACAACTACATGAAGGGGAGATCACCGTCTACATAGGCAATGCTACGAGAGTGGTGGTTGTTACAGTTGGAGATGTTTATTTATCTTTTGATAACAATAAAACATTGATTTTTAGAAATTTTCTTTATGTACCAACTTTTAGAAAGAACTTGATTTTAGTTTCTAAACTATTTATGGATGGATATTTAATTTCTTTTGATGACAAAGTAGTTGTCAAGAAAAATAGGATAGTTATCTGTTCTGGTACGTTGGTTGACAATTTGTTACTCTAAATCCAATAACTCCCACGATACAACAATAGGAAATTTAAAAGAGAGAGATTTTAATATTTCCCTTTTAGAATTACTAAATTCATTTTGGAGATATGCTCTGGAAACGACAGTGAAAATTTTGAACCTGGTACCTTCAAAGTCAGTACCCTCTACTCTCATAGAATTGTGGAATGGGCGTAAGCCAAGTTTGAAACACATTCAGATTTGGAGTAGTCCAGAACATGTGCTGAAGGGAGATGCTGATAAGTTGGAATCACGTACAGAAGTTTGCTTGTTTGTAGGATATCCTAAAGGAATGAAAGGTGGCTTATTTTATAATCCTAAAGATCAGAAGGTCATTGTTAGCACTAATGCCTGATTTTTAGAAGATTACGTGATGAACCACAAGCCCATGAGTAAAATTGTTGTTGAGAGAGGAAACGTCTAATTTAGTACCAACGGTACAAGATGAGATACCATAAGAAACTACAATGCGTGTCACAAATGATGCACAATTACAGGTAGTGCCTCGTCGTAGTGGGAGGATTGTTCGGTAACCTGATAGATTCATGTTTTTGGGAGAGTTTTTAGACTTGATCTCTAGTGAACATGAACCTAATCCCTGGACATATGATGAAGCACTCCAAGATAAAGATGCAGCATCTTGGCAAAGTGCAATGAACTCTGAAATAGAATATATGTATTCTAATCAGGTTTAGGAGCTTGTAGAACCACCAAATGATGTAAACACCATTGGATGTAAATGGGTCTACAAATGAAAAAGATGGATAGACGGGAAGGTGGAAACCTTCAAAGCAAGGCTTGTTGCAAAAGGGTATACTTAAAAAGAGGGAATTGATTATGAGAAAATCTTTTCACTTGTAGCCATGCTCAAGTCTATCCGAATTCATTTATTTATTGCTGCTCATATGGATTATGAGATTTGGAAAATGGATGTCATGACAACTTTCCTTAACGAAAGTCTTGAAGAAAACATCCATATGAAGCAACCAGAGGAATTCATTGTGAAGGGCAAAGAGCATCTTGTATGCAAGCTCAATCGGTCCATTTATATACTAAAGTAAGCTTCGAGATCTTGCAACATCCTGTTTGATGAAGTGATCCAGTCTTATGGATTCATTCGGTGTCCGGATGAGTCTTGTGTATACAAGAAAAGTGACGGAAACATGGTGGTATTTCTTGTACTATACGTAGATGACATTTTACTCATTGGTAACAATGTCAAAGTGTTGTCAGACATAAGGGTATGGTTGTCCAAGCAATTCGATATGAAGGACTTGGGAGAATGTGGACATATTCTTGGGATCAAAGTAATAAGGGATCGCAAGAAAAGAATGTTGTGCTTATCCCAAGCTTCATACATCAATACTATCCTAACTCGTTTTAGCATGCAAAACTCCAAGAAAGGTTTTCTACCTTTTCGACATGGAGTAACTTTATCTAAAAAGATGTGTCATAAAACATTAAAGGAGATAGAGGACATGAAGGCAGTTCCTTATGCTTCGGCTGTAGGAAGCCTAATGTATGCAATGCTATGTACGAGATCGGATATTTGTTTTACTGTGGGCATGGTTAGCAGATATCAAAGTAATCCAAGACAGGGACATTGGACTATCATAAATCATATATTAAAGTACCTGAGAAGGACTAGAGATTATATGCTGGTTTACCAGGCAGATGATTTGCTCTCTGTAGGTTGCACGGATTCGGATTTCCAATCAAATAGGGACAGTATTAAGTCAACCTCGGTGTATGTGTTTACTTTGGGAGGTGGAGCCATAACATGGAGGAGTGTTAAGTAGAAATGCGTTTCAAACTCCACCATGGAAGCTGAATATGTGGCAACCTCTAAGGCAGCAAAGAAGCAGTATGGCTTATAAACTTCTTGATGGACTTAGATGCGATTCTTGGTTTGCACAAAATTATCACAATTTATTGTGATAATAGTGGTGTAGTAGCAAACTCAAAGGAACCACAAGCCCATAAGGCAAGTAAACACATTGAGCGCAAGTACCACCTGATATGAGATATCGTAAAGCGAGGAGAAGTTGTTGTCGCCAAGATTGCATCAGCATATAACCTGGCAGATCCTTTCACTAAGGCCCTTTCGGCGAGAGCTTTTGATGGACATATTGAGGGGATGAGAATCAGATGTATGGTAGTATATATGGCGGCATATATGGCAGCATAGTATTTTAGTATAAGTTGGAGATTGTTAGGATGTATACTAAAAGCCTAGCTTTTTGAATGAATATTTATATTTTGAAATGAGAATCACTCTGGTCAAATGTTGCATGTTAATGCAGTTGTCCATTTAATTTATATTATAGATAACATGGTGTGTGGTGCCACACAGAAGATCATGTTATCAATTCCTTATAAATTATAAATAGTAGCTCAAAACCAAGATGGATTGGGACAAACCATTGAAATGGTTGTAGTGTAATTTGGTATTAGTTTATCTTGACTATAAAATTATACTAGTACACTATGTGTGTATTGAGCAGGATCATTTGAGGTTATTTTTTTTATACTGACTGCATAAAAGAACAAAACCTCTGTTATTATGGATGTGCGCACTTTTAATCCCGATATAATAACAAACACATATACTTAGTATTTATTTCTTTAATTTATCAAAGGGTGAGATTTATTAAGTTAAATCAATAGGCCCGATAATTTAGGAAATAATATTATTTATATGGTGTGCTGTTGATTATAAAAGGAAATTGTGTCCTAGTAATCTAAGTTGATGATGTCCCCTTGAGAAGCTCATAAGGATTATTATATAAACCCTGCAGGTGGACTTAGTCCGACATGATAATAAGGTTGAGTGATACTACTCTTGGTGCTAGATGTTAATTAAGTGAGTTGTCAATAACTCATTTAATTAACGGACATACGATATATTAAACACAAGGAGACTAACACACTCATGATAAGTAGGAGCCCATATTATAAGATGGGATTGGTACAGTAGTTCAATAATAACTCTTTAGTGGAATGAGTTATTATTGATGAACTTGAGTTGGGTGTTCGGTTCAAACACAGGAAGCTCAAGACCATCAGGAGGTCAAAACCAATTCCTCTCTCGGTCCCTATTGTAGCCTCTATAAAGCCTCGCATTCACCCATTTTGGTTTTGCTTCTTACCCAAGAAAGGGGCCTGCCACATCCTTGCTTGGTGCCCAAGCAAGGGGTCAGCCAAGCCTTGCTTCCTACCCAAGAAAGGGGCCAACCAAGCCTTACTTGGTGCCCAAGTAAGGGGTCGGCCAAACCAAAAGAAAAGAAAAAAAAAGGGGGAGATTTTTTCTCAACAGAATTAGAGATTTTTCTAAAAATAATTACGTTGATTCTTTCTTAGAAATTTTGTAAAAAGAATTATATTAATTCTTTCCTAAGAAATTTTTCTAAAAAGAATTATGTTAATTCTTTCCTAGAGATTTTTTAAAAAGAATTATGTTGATTCTTATTTAGAAATTTTCTAAAAAGAATTATACTAATTCTTTCTTAAGAAATTTTTGTAAAAAGAATTATGTTAATTCTTTTCTTGAGATTTTTTCTATACAAAAATCTATTACTTTTTCTACTTTTTTATCTGGGGCAAAGGGTTATAAAAGGAGAGAAGGTTGTGCCACAAAAATCAACAATTCAATTAAAAATTGATAAGTTTTTCTCCACAACTAAAAAACCTCTCCTTTCCCTTAAGGTCGGCGCCCCATTTTTTCTTTTCTTTCCTCTAGGGCCGACACCCCACTTCTTTTCTTCTTCCCTTTTTTTCCCTCTAGGGCTGGTACCCCATCTTCTCATGGTGGCTGGAGCCTGGAGGAAAAGAAAATGAAGAGACGAAGCACCTTGGTGGCCGGCGGTTTGGAAGAGAAGAAGAAGAAGGAGGCGTTCCTTTCTTTGCATCTTTTGGTGGTAGGCGGATTGGAAACAAAAGGGGTTCGGGTGTTTTTGTCTTGGTAGATCGTCGCCCACACGACATCTAAGAAGAGGAGAGGAATACGACAGAAGATCAAGAGGTCTTTGTCTAGGAAGAAAGGTACAACTAGTTATATATTTCGCAATACAACTAGTTTTATTTTCTTTGTATGGATCCTGAAATACCAATATAAGAGGCTAGCGATTTTGTGTTTTTATTTTTGTGCTTCGATTTTATGTTTTGATCTTGTGCTTTGATTGAGGTCTCTGTAGTTAAACCTAAGGTTACTGTGAGAAGTTTAAATATTCAATTTCTTTGAAAGGATTTATCTAGGAAGTGGTGGATGATCTCATAACCAATAAGGCCTAGTGCCTCGCCAACGACCTGGAAGTCAATCCTTAAAATAAATATTTAATCAACATCTATAATATGGTTTAACTTTTGAAGAACACAAGGGTTGAACTTGGAGTAAAAATGTTAAGTTTCATTTCCAATCCAAGTTTAACTTTAAAGAATGAACTTGGAGTAAAAATATTAAGTTTCGTTTCCAATCCAAATTTAACTTCTGAAGAGCACATGGGCTGCTAGGAAAAGTTCTGTGCTTGTACAAATTTTTGTACAGAGGAAACAGAATGGTATTCCGAGTAGCACCCAACAATGTCAAACCATGGGATATGAATGTGATATCTTATCACGGATTTACAGATCATTAGGCACTTTAATAGGTCATTGTGGATCAACTATGATAATAAAGTTATAGAATTATATTTCTATAGTAATCACAGTTCGTTGAAGTTCAAACACATCAATATATTTTTTTGACAATTAAAAAAAAAGTTCAGAGCGATCAAATAATGATAGACAATGTAAAGACATATTCCATGTTAGTGGATCCACTCACCAAGGACTTGTCACCTAAGGTGTTTTATCAGTATATGCTAAATATGAGGGTTATGATATTTGGTAGAAATATATATTTGTTGTAATATTCTATATTAATGAACACATGTATTTTTGACTTATTATATATACTAAAGTTTTTTTTATATGTATATAAGGTTTTGACTCTATGATATAAAGGTATCATGATTTACTATTGGGTTTACATATGATATTTGTAAATATGATGTAGGATTCTATTTTGAGTCATAAGATTGAATCATGATTTACTACTATGCTTTTACATAAAGTATCAATAAATAGGATTTGGACCTTGTTTGGGTCATAAGGAGAACTATTAAAAATGTGCATGTACAAATCATATTTCATGTCATTTTCATACTATATATTTACATTTAATCTATGTTATTAATGAAATTAGTACTATAATTACTGTTAGATCTTGTTACAATTATAGTAACTTTGACATCTTTAGTATTGTACCAATGGAATTAGTGGACCAAATTATTTAAGAGGGTATTTAACCCATAAAGGTTTGGCATGTTGAGTTCATCTAAGGTGTTGTGTGGTTTATATAGTATCAAGTATAGCACAAGTAGGAGATTGAAGGATTAAGTCTCCATTTGGTGGGCTAACATTTGAATTAATAACATGTAATAATTGTCATTAAAAATTAAATCCCATTAAGTGATCTAATGCATGGTGCATGAAGGGGGGCTTAAGCTATTGGATGTGGATTACATGTATAGATACAATAAATCAATTTGTTAACATTAATAGACTACTAATGGGTTATGAGCTTTAGGTAGATAATCCCTATAGGATGGGTCAAGGTATATAAGGAGAGAAGCTTCATTCATGATATTGTCTATTTTGGACCTAAACCTTCATAAATTTATATTTAGACTCCATCCAAAAAGTCTAATACCAATTGAGATATCTTTCATCTCTTAATCTTATGAACTTTTTTACATATTTCTAATGTAAAATTTCGATTGTATTCCCAATAGGAACTCCTCTAGTGATAAGTAATGAATAATAAACTTTAGCATTAGATTTAGATCGACCCTTTGTTTGTCATTGTTTCAATTTTCAAGAGCCTTAAACATGATTGATAACTAGATCCTATAGATACATTATTTGATTTTATTTCAATGTATCGTATTGCCATGTGTTGGGACTTTCAAACCGCAAAAATCGCTTTTTGCGTTGTGGAAACCCCGAAGTCCCATGCCACCGGATCCGTGCGAAGATAAAAATTTTGTAATTTTGTGTACAAGTTTCTCTAATCCTAGATATACCTTAGATCTACATGGAAGAAAGATATACCTTTGTAGCGAAGCCATTCGCTTATCCCGCTCGTCCAAGAAGATGCCGGATTTCAAGGGTGTCAAGTGAACACCCCTCTATGTATATCCACACGAACGATTAGGTGGAGAAAAATGTCTTAAGTGTGCTATCACTCAAGGAGGTTTCGGCCAAGGTGGAGGAGAGGGAGAGAAGAAGAAAGCAAGGAGGAAGAAGATGGAGTTACAAAACAAAATGAAACTCTCACAATGAGTTAAGTGGCCGACCACTTCAAGGAGAGGTTTTAAACCTCCATGGGATATCAAGGGTCACAACTCTTGATCTCCCTCATGATGTGGCACACACATAAGCCAACCTTGATGATGTGGAACATCATCATTGGCCCACTTAATGCCAACTCACAAATGAGGTGGCAATGGTCAAGTCAAACTTGACCTTTCATCTTCCCTCTCAAGTCAAGTCAAACTTGACCACTTCTTTCCCATGGTTGATCAAATATAATCATTTGATTCAAATCAATTTAATATAATGAATCTCTATTCATTGATTAAATTGATTCAATGAAACATAATCTAAATTAGATCCATTGAACACATGAATCAAATCGAGTCCAACTCAATTAGTTTAATTTGGATTACTCTTAATCCAATTTGGTTAATCATATGAACCTAATCCTCTAGGTACATGAAATGAACCTAATCTCCATCTAATTGCCCTTTGTGTGTGACCCTATAGGTTCTTGTAATGTTGGTAATGCTCCTAAACTCATTTAGAAGCATAAGCAAGGAGCGGAATCTAGCAACACATCATTACTACCCAAGTTACAAGAATGTTGAGATCCAACATCACCTTGTGACTACTAATTGTGACTCTTCACAATATATGACAAGTGTCCTTCTATCCTTGACACCTAGATTGATCAATGTGAGGTATAAAACATGGCATCTTCTAATCAATCTAAATCTTGAACTCCAAGTAGACTCACTATAATCAAATGAGCTCAATATCTCATATTGACTCATTTGGGCATGGCCATGCACTTAGTGGTCTCACTCTATCAAGAATAACGATGTCACTCCCGTTATATAGGAGGGATAGATCCCATCTACATCACTCACATCCCTCCGCATAATTTGTTACATACCCAGTAATCGCCTTTATAGTCCACCCAGTTACGAGTGAGTTTGAGGAAGCCAAAGTATGCAACTCCTTATATAGGGAACCATGGTGACTTCAGGTCCAAGGACTAATAGTCATACTAAAAGCCACATGAGAAAGTATATTGTTGGGTGCTACTCGAAAAACCCAATGGCTCCACTGTACAAAAATTTTGTACGTGATCTGAACCTTTCCTAGCTACCATGTGTTTATTTAAGTTAAACTTGTATCTCCAGCGGAACTTAACACATTTGATTCCAAGTTTAACTTATATGTTCTTTTAGGTTTAGATTTGGATCTCCTGTGGAACTTAACACGTTTGATCCAAATCACCTGTAATGACCACCCTCCTTACTACTACTCTGAGGGCGACCGCTACTTAATTACTAACTCTACTGATCTGATATTACTTACTCTAACATCAGTAATATTAAAAAGAGAAAGAAAAAATCTGTGGAAAGGAAATTTTTAGCATAAAATTCCATACTGACTTTTTTGTTCTTGCTACACCTCATATTAAGCACACATGGCAATTGCTATCATTCTCACTACAATTTCTTAGCAGCTAAATTAATTTCGGCTACAAACAGCATGTAATTTACAGCAACTACAGCATATTAGAATTTGAGCTAAAATGAGCATGCAATTTATCACTAAGCCGACAACATAAAAATATCTGCACTTGCATGCTTATAAAACCCCACTACAGCAAACAAAGTCCCCTTCTCAGCAGCCCAGCAATCAATTCCAGCCATACTTTAAAATTTCCAGCAATGCATGGCAATACGAGTTTAACAATGCAAACTGAAACAGAACAGGAAAACAGTAATGAACTCATCCACCAAATACTAGTAGCAGTAATATAAGAAAACTTAGTCTTTAGCAATGCAAAAGAATCAATTCGTAGGGAACTCTTAACATTTTAAGGACGACTTTAATCAACTCTCAGCAGTAAAGAAAAGAGACTAAATTAACTGTATGTCCAATGACAAGGAAAAAGTCTAATTATATTCTTGACGATGTCCCAAGCTTCCATAGTTCAACATCACACACATCCATCACGCATCTCCTTGTCGCCTTCCTTCATATACTTTAGCTTTTCCTTTATCTGCGGTAGGAGGAAAAAAAAGAAAAGATCTATAAGCGAAAACGCTTAGTAAGTACTAATCTATCTCACAAAACTCGCAATACATAAATGTAATGCAAAAGTACTGAAACTGAAATACTAAAGCAAACTGCATGTGCTCATGGTATACAGAAGATAAACTGGATACAAGTCATACTCACTAACTAGCAGGATAACAAGAAATTAATACTATAAGCTTAGAATTTCAGAAACTAACTTTTTATTTATTCTAAGCATGTAACTTGTTTCATTTCTTATATCCTTGTGTTAGAAATTAATCTTTTAATTCCTATCTTTTACTCACTTCTTCTTTCTTTCTTCTTTCTTAACTTTTCTTTAACTTTCTTTTCTTTGGGCCCAGGCTAAGTACCATCTCATGCGCGTTCCCTAATAGGTTGGGGTTGCGAGCCACCAATCCTAAAAGAGCAGACCTCGGTCTACCAGGGCCAAGACCTCGGAAATGGTCACCTGGATTTGTTTAACGACAAGCTCTTGGATGTCGGGTACTAGCCTCTTGTTTTTTTTTTTCTTGTTATCTTTCTTATTCTGATATTAAAAATGCCTTGGCATTTAATTAAGCTTTTGGTGTGCTTTTAATCCTAAACCATTTCCAAAAGAACATAGCTTCAGAAATTCTAAAACATGATAGTAGCATGGAAGGGAAGCTAATTCCAGCAACCTAAATCATGGTAACTCAACTGAAATACACAGAAATAGCATGGCAACAGCATAGAATTTCTACATAGCAAGGTTTAAAGGAAACTTAGCATATTGTTCTGCACATTACAGTAACTAGCATGCATATTCAAACAAAGAAGCTGAGCATGTCAAATTCTAAGGGAAAGCTAACATAGAGTGTCTCTTGGTGCAGGAAATTCTAAAAACCTGCTAATCCGAAACCATATGAATCTCAAAAGATATTGAACTAGCATAGATGGTTGGAAACTAAAATGAAACCCAATGGAAATCCATCTGATGCAAATTCGACATACTGTCAAGCTACACGATCCAGTTGCAATCCCAATGGTAGGAAACAAAGGCATCATTAATCAAGGTTAAATCCACTACACCCTTTTTCCTACCTAAAGGCCACGGCAGGTTCAACAAGAACAAGGAGGAACAAAAACTTGATCTCCTGCAAGCTTAGATTCAGCATAAACAATACTACATGCTCAATCAAACAAAAAAAACTAGTTCTTAGAATCCCTGTGAAGCCCACGGCAGAACACCCAGAAGCCAAAATCTTCATAGCATGGTTCGGATTCAAGAAACTCGGGGAAGGCGGAACGAAACCGAAAGATCGGAGCAACTCCTACCGCAGGTGAGTAGTACTTACTTGCTTCCTTGGACTTACAATCGGAGAAGAGGCCTCTAGGGTTTCGGCTAGCTTCAAATCTCGGCGTTCCTTTGTGTCCGCGTGCTCCCTTCGACGAGAGAAGCTCGGGTCCAAGAAGATCTCACGGAAGTGTCCTTGTCCGACCGCCGGAGGCAAAGCCCGAGCCGCGGCTGCATTTTCGCCCGAGAGGAAGTCGGCGCCGAGAGAGAGGAAGGGATCGCGAGATTAGGTTATGGGAATAATTCCCTTCTCCCCTTAACTTATCCCTTTTATAACCTAGGTCTAACTTTGCCCTTTACTACGACTTATATATATCCGCTTCCTACTTATTAACAAACCGCGCGTAGCCCAGTTGGTTGGCTGCGTCCGATTAGGTCGGGTTCGGCCGGAGGTTTTGGGTTCGAGTCTCACCTTCAACGGTTTTTGGTCACAACTTCTTTTCTTTTTGTAACCCTACCAAACGACCTCCAAAAATTACGAAAAAATACTCTAAAAATTCCTAAAAATCTCTAGAATATTTTAAAAGTATTCCCGAATATTTTTATGGACTTTTAGAACTTGAAATAGGGAAAATTGGGTCGTTACATCACCTAGGTTATAAATTCAATTAAATATTAGTTTCCAAAATTGGCTTCCAGTACTGCATGGCAAGGCACTTGGCCTTCTTGGATATGGGAACAACCACCACCGACTAGACAAAGCCTTTTAAGGAAAGTTAATATTTAATTTCCTTATATAACTCTAGGTTAACCAAAAGGAACAATCAAATCACAAGGAAAAAAGAAAAAGAACACAACATCGAAATTAAATTCGAAAAACAAGAATCGAATGCCTCTTGTATTTGGTATTTATACAAAGAAAAATTAACTAGTATGATGCGGAAGTTAAATACTAGTTATACCCCTTCCTTGTATGCTAAAAACCTCGAGATCTTCTGCCGTATCACTCGCCTCCTCTTGGACGTCGTGTGGGCGACGATCCTCCAAGACGAACACCACCCGGAGAGCTTCTCCTCCTTCTCTAGAATTCGGCCACCACCACCACAAAGGAGCAAAAGAGAGCAAAGGGAAGAGAGGGAGAGGGGCTGGCCACTTGATGATCTCCAACAACACAATATCAATTGTTATGTTTTTTCAAGGCCTCCCCTTCGCCCCTTTTTATATTAGTTTCCTAACGGAAAATTATGGAAAGAGTTTTATAAAAAATTAGACTCATTCCTATTTCTTTCTAATTTTTCTTTTTCTTTCCTTTTAATTAATCAATCCTAGATTGATTTATTAATTAAACAACTATTTGTTGATGTTTAATTATTTCTCCGACCCCTTTCTTGGGCACCAAGTAAGGTGGCCGACCACTTATTAAAAGGGAAAGACAGAATTTTTTTTTTTTTATAAAATTTTAAAAGAAGAAAAATTCTAATAAAATTTACAAACTCTTTTTTTTTCTAATGTGGATATTAAAAGGAAAGTTTTAAAATTTAAAACCATGTTTTAAAATTTAAAACATCTCTAATAATATTTTTTTTAAAAGAAAGTTTTATAAATTTTACAACTCTCTTTTAAAACCTTGTGGCCTAATTTAAATTAGGAAAATTTTATAAATTTTTAAAATCTCTCTTTTTACAAATTGTAAATATCTGAGGAAATTTAAAAATTCAAAAACAACCTTCCTAATTTAAATATTGCGGCCGGCCCCCTTGCCCAAGGCAAGGGCCGACCACTTCTAGAGAATATGTGGCCGACCATTGCTTGGTCACCAAGCAATGAACCGACCCCTTCTTGGACACCAAGATAGGATTTTCTTTGGATGGACTTGAGGCTTTATTGAGGCTACAATAGGGACCTAGAGGAGAAATTGGTTTTGGCCTTCCGATGAGCTTGAGTATCCCGTGCTCGCCCCGAACACACAACTCAAGTTCATCGATAATAACTCATTCCACTAGAGAATTATTACCGCACTACCGCACCAATCCCAAATTACATTATGGGCTCCTTCTTATCATGAGTGTGTTGGACTCCCTGTGTTTAAGATTACGAATGTCCACTAATTAAGTGAGTTACTAACAACTCATTTAATTAATATCTAGCTCCAAGAGTAGTACCACTCAACTTTATTGTCATGTTGGACTAGGTCCACCTGCAGGGTTTAACATGACAATCCTTATGAGCTTCTCTTGGGGACATTCTCAACCTAGATAACTAGGGCATAGATTCCTTGTATAATCAATAACACATACTATAAGTAATATCATTTCCCAACTTATCGGGCATATTGATTTATCGAGCTAAACCTCACCCTTTGATAAGTCAAAGAAATAAATATTAAATATACATGCTTGTTATTATATTGGGATTAAGAGCTCTAGTTCTTTTACTAAGTCAGTACAAAAAGAACTTACCTAAATGATCCTACTCAATACACTTAAAGTGTATCAGTGTAATTTATTAGTCAAGATAAACTAATACTTAATTACACTACGTCTATTCTGATGGTTTGTTCCTTTCCATCTTAGTCGTGAGCAACTGTTTATAATTTATAGAGAATCGACAACATGATCTTCTAAATGTGACTCCACACTCCATGTTATCTACTATATAAATTAATTGAACAATTACATTTAACAAATAAATATAAACATTTGACCAATGTGATTCTTTATATCAAAATAAATATGTACAAAAGCTAAACTTTTAAGTATACACTCCAACAATCTCCCATTTATACTAAAAGTCTAAGCTGCCATATCTGTTGCCATACATCTGATTCCCATCCCCTCCACATGCCGATCAAAAGCTTTCGCCGGAAGGGCCTTAGTGAAAGGATCTGCCAGGTTATCTCCTGATGCTATCTTGGCGACGACAACTTCTCCTCGCTTGACGATGTCTCGTATCAGGTGGTACTTGTGCTCTATATGTTTACTTGCCTTTTGGGCTCGTGGTTCCTTCGAGTTTGCAACTGCTCCACTATTATCACAATAAATTGTGATGATCTTGGGCAAACCAGGAATCACATCTAAGTCCATTAGAAAGTTCCTAAGCCATACAGCTTCTTTGGCTGCCTCAGAGGCTGCCACATACTCAGCTTCCATGGTTGAGTCTGAGACGCATTTCTGCTTAACACTCCTCCATGCAATGGCTCCACCTCCTAAAGAAAACATATAGCCTGATGTAGACTTACTGTTGTCCCTATCTGATTGGAAGTCTGAATCCGTGTAACCCACAGGGAGTAAATCATCTGCTTGGTAAACTAGCATATAATCTCTAGTCCTTCTCAGGTACTTTAATATATGCTTTACTGCAGTCCAATGTCCTTGTCCAGGGTTACTTTGATATCTGCTAACCATGCCCACGGCAAAACAGATATCAGGTCTCGTACACAACATTGCATACATAAGACTTCCTACAGCCGAAGCATAAGGAACTGCCTTCATGTCCTCAATCTCCTTTTATGTTTTTGGAGACATCTCTTTAGATAAGGCTACTCCATGCCTAAAAGGTAAGAAACCTTACTTGGAGTTTTGCATGCTAAAACTGTTGGAGTGTATACTGAAAGTCTAAGCTTTTGTAAACATTTGTTTTGAATAAAGAATCACATTTGGTCAAATTATCTACATTTGTTTGTAGTTGTTCAATTAATTTATATTGTAGATAACATAGTATGTGGTGTCACATACAGAAGATAATGTTATCAGTACCTTATAAATTATAAACAGTGGCTCACGACCAAAATGGAAAGGAACAAACCATTAGAAGGTCGTAGTGTAATTAAGTATCAGTTTATCTTGATTGTATAGTTACACTAGTACACTCAGAGTGTATTGAGTAGGACTATTTGAGGTCATTTCTTTTATACTGACTTTATAAAGAAACTAAGACCTCAGTTATTATGGAAGTGTGTGCTCTTAATCTTAATGTAATAACAAGCACGTATATTTGATATTTATTTCTTTAATTTATCAATGAGTGAGATTTAGTTCGTTGAATCAATAAACCCGATAAGTTGGGAAATAGTATCACTTATAGTGTGTGTTGTTGATTATAGAAGGAAACTGTGTCCTAGAGATACTAGGTTGATAATGTCCCCAAGAGGAGCTCATAAGGATTGTCATGTTAAACCCTGCAGGTGGACTTAGTCCGACATGACGATAAGGTTGAGTGGTACTACTCTTGGATTTAGATATTAATTAAATGAGTTGTCAGTAACTCACTTAATTAATGGACATTCGATATCTTAAACACAGGGAGACTAGCACACTCATAATAAGAAGGAGCCCAAAAATGTAATTTGGGATTGGTGCGGTAGTTCAATAATAGTTCTCTAGTGGAATGAATTATTATTGATAAAATTAAGTTGTGTGTTCGGGGCGAACACGGGATGCTTAATTTTATCGGGAGACCAAAACCAATTCCTCCTCTCGGTCCCTATCGTAGCCTCTTATTTATAGAGTTCTATACCCACCTATACCCACCTTCTATACCCACCCAATAGGGGCCGGCCAAGCTAGCTTGGGAACAAGCTAGGGTCGGCCTAGGTATGAATTTGGGTGGCCGACCCTAGCTTGAACCCAAGCTAGTGGGGGCGGGCCAAATTAAATTAAAAAGAAATTTTAATTTTAATTTTTATTATGTGGAAGAAATAATTTATTAAAGAGAATTTAAATTAAAATATCTCTCTTATAAAAGATCTACAAAAGATTAAAGAAAAAGATTAGATCTCTTTCCTTATTTGTAGATTGGTGAGATATTTTATTTTCTCTTTAAAATTATTCACATGTTAATAAAATTAAAATTATAAAAATTTCCTTTTATTAACCATGAAGAGATTTTTAAAGAGAAATTTTATTTTTTAAAATTTTCGGAAACAAATTAGGAAGTTTTAATTGTTGATTTAAACTTGTCCAATTTGTTCTCCAATGATGTGGCCGGCCAATGTAGATTTAATTGGGAAATTTTATTTTATTTTTCTCAAATAAATCATGTCAAGGAAATTGAGGAAATTTTATTGTAATTAAATTTCCTAATTTGCCTAGGCCAAGGAATATAAAAGAAGGGGTGAGGGTGCCTTCATGAGACATAACATCTATTATTTCTCTCCCTCTTTTGTTCCTTGGTGTGGCCGGCCATCCTCTCCCTTTCTTCCTCTTGTGGTGGCCGAACCCTTCTCTTCCATTGGAGCTCTTGTGGTGGCCGGATACTACTCGGAGAAGAAGAAGAAGAAGGAGAGAAAGCTAGCATCTCTTGGAGCTTGGTTAGTGTTTTGATTTTCTTCCTTGGTGAAGCTTCCTCTTTGTTGGCCGAACCTAGCTAGGAGGAGAAGAAGGTGATTGGTGGTTTCTTGTCTCGGAAGATCGTTGCCCACACAACGTCCGAGGTTAGAAGAGGAATACGGTAGAAGATCAAGAGGTTTTTCTACAAGGTATAACTAGTAATTTTTCTTTCCGCATCATGCTAGTTATTTATGGAAATAATACCAAATACAAGAGGCTTACGTTCTAGAATTTCGAATATGTTTTTCGAAGTTGTGTTCTTTTGTTTTTTCTTTTCCTTGTGATTTGATTGTTCTCTTTGGTTAACCTAAAGTTATTTTAGGAAATTAAATATTATCTTTCTATAAAAGGTTTTGTCTAGTCGGTGGTGGTTGCTCCCATATCCAAGAAGGCCATGTGCCTCGCCACGTCAGTACTGGGAACCTTTTATGGAAATTAATATTTAATGGAATTAATAACTTAAGGAGACTTGGGTCGAACGTGTTAAGTTCCGCAGGAGATCCAAGTCAAAACCTAAAAGAACAAATAGATTAAGTTTTGGATCAAACGTGTTAAGTTCCGCAGGCGATCCAAAATTTAATTTAAAAGAACACATGGTAGCTAGGAAAAGGTTCAGACCTTTGTACAAAATTTTTGTACAGTGGAACCTATAGGTTTTCCGAGTAGCAACCAACAATTGGTATCAGAGCTAGGGTTTTGCCTCTATGTATTTGGTATTTAGTTTAATTATGCACATGTCATACATAATTTAGTTAATAGTAGGATGTGCTAACTTTGTGGATCGCAGGATCCAACTATTATGGCTTTTAGTTATTATGTGTGTGATTGGACCCTGGACATGTCAAGGGCATTTATATGTGTGCATGATTGTATTAAAATACAGCAGGAGCTGTATTTAGTTTTATTAGGATTTTATTTTTGATCTAGATACATGTACATTCCTTTTATGGAATATAGGATCAAAAATGTAAAATTCTATTTATGTCACGGATCGAATCTTTCAAAGCGTGGAACCTTCTAGGAACCAGAGGCGCAGCGGAACTAGGAGCAAGATGGATACGACAGCTAGACCCGGTGGCGGTGGCCAAATATGGCAGCAGCTTGGGATGACAACACACGGAGAACAACTAGAGATAAAAGCCATAATAGTTGAAAATTAAATTTTCTATTTATTGCTTTTATATTGTGCTGTGTGTGCGTGTTAGTTTACAAGTTTAGTAGGCTAGCATAGTTAAAATCCCTCATTTATAAATAACTAAGTGGGAGAGGGATTTTAAATAAATCCCATGGTCTCCATTACTGGTTTGTAAGTGATACAAACAAGCTTGCGCGTTGGCTCTGAGTGCCTTCCTCCATAACGGATGAGCTTGTTTGTGGATCACTAGAACAGACTTCCATTTTTGGATGACTATAGGAAATTAATTAAGAGCGTGTGATCTTCCCCAACGGAAGGGGCATAATCTTATTAATGGACTTAGTGTCAAGTAATGGTATACACTTAGACACATCTAATAGTATCCTCCCCAACGGAGTCACTACTATTATTTGTGTGACCAAATAATACCAACTATTAATTTTATTTGTCAAAAAGTTAGGTTGACAAGATAATAAAATTAATGGGTTAAAACCCTCCTTTTACAAATGTTGAATTTGTATACGTCCACACTAATGTGACATACAAAATTCACGGTGTTATGAGGTGTTGGTTAATTTAAAATAGTATTGTTTGAGGAATCAATATTATTCTAAATTTAGAGTTCTGACCAAAAGTTATTTGTGATTCTTAGGATGACTTTCAACCCACTGTCCATCATAATTCAACAAAATAGACTTACTGGACCTAATTACATAGATTGGAAAAGGAACCTGGACATTGTTCTGACTGCTATTTGTATTGACTGAACCTTGTCTGATGCACCTAATGGTGAATCTACCCAAGAGGAGATTGAATATCATAAGATAAAGGCAGATGAGATGGCGCGGTGTTACATTTTGGCTTCAATGTCAAATGTATTGCAACATCAACATCAAGATAACTTATGATATTATGAACAATCTCAAGGAGCTCTTTGGTCATCGGATAGGGCTTCTAGACAAGAAGCTATGAGAAAGATAATGACGACCACCATGCAAGAGGGTACTCTGTAAGGGATCATATCCTAAAGATGATGGCTTATCCGAACGAGATACGGATCCTTGGAGGAGAAATTGATGGGAAACCCAGATCGATATGATCCTCCAAACGCTACCTAGAAGTTTTGAGCAGGCCTTAACTATAATATGAATAAAAGGATTTATTCATTAGGGGAACTATTGATGGAACTTCAAGCGCAGAAGGATTATTTCGTCACAATTCTCAAATTCACTTTCTGAAAATGGTTCTACTTCTAAACCGAAAGGAAAGAAGAAGAAGAAACAAGTGGCTCAGCAAAGAAAGTGAATAAATCTCAGAGTACGGGATTTAAAGCTGGAGTGAAGAAGCCAAGGGCAAGTGCTTCATCTGCAAGCAGGCAGGACATTGGAAGGCGGATGTCCTCGTAAGAACCAAAACAAAGGTATATCTCATGCTCTAGTTGTTGAAGCATGTTTAGCGGTGTTATCTACCAACACCTGGTGTGATACGGGAGCCACCGATCATGTCTGCAATTCTTTGCAGGGGTTCCAGGAAACCCGACGACTATCTGAAGGGGAGATTACCGTCTACATGGGCAATGCTACTAAGGTGGCAGCTGCTGCAGTGGGAGACGTCTACTTATCTTTTAGTAGAAATAAAAATTTGGTTTTAAGAAATTGTCTTTATGTACCCAGTTTTAGAAAGAATTTAATTTCAGTTTCTAAACTGTTTTTAGATGGATATTCAGTTTCTTTCAATAACGATGTAGTTATTAAAAGAAATAAAGTGATTATCTGTTCTGGTGCATTAGTTGGCAATTTGTATACTTTAAATCCAATTTCTTCCACAAAGCAAAACATGGAAATTTATAATTCATCTTCTAATTCTAATAAGAGAAAAGAACCTTCGGAAATGAACCAAGCATATCTTTGGCATCTAAGGCTTGGTCATATTAACTTAAGTAGGATTCAGAGGCTTATAGCCGATGGACTTTTGAGTTCATTAGAGTTGAAAAATTTTCCAACTTGTGAATCCTGCTTAAAAGGTAAAATGACCAAAAGGTCGTTCAAGGCCAAGGGGTATAGAGCCAAAGAAGTGTTAGAATTGGTTCACTCTGATTTGTGTGGTCCTATGTCTGTCCAGGCAAGAGGAGGTTTTGAATATTTTGTCTCTTTCATAGACAATTATTCAAGATATGGATACATTTACCTTATGCGCCGCAAGTCCGAGTGCTTTGATAAGTTCAAAGAATACAAGGCTGATGTGGAGAAACGACTAGGTAAAAGTATCAAGACACTACGGTCTGATCGTGGTGGCGAATACCTCTTAGGAGAGTTTAGGAATTACTTATCAGAGGCCGGGATTCAATCCCAATTGTCTGCACCTGGAACACCCCAACAGAATGGTGTAGCAGAACGAAGGAACAGGACTCTTATGGAGATGGTTAGATCGATGATGAGTTATTGATGTGCGTATATTATATACTCTATTATGCATGTTTTTACGCACATTTACATACTTTGAGCATGCTTGATCTATGCATTTGTATACTTCCAGCTTTCCTTTTAGCATATTTACTCTTTTGGTTCGGAGATCTGCTTTTTGTGCATTTACTGTACGCAGGAGTCGATTTGGTGAAGAATTTACATCTTTGGGCAAGCCTTGGAGGAAACAAAGGGAGAAAGCACCAGGCCGTGTACCTCACACGGCCCTGCATTGGTATGGAGCTCGGGCCGTGTGGGGTTTGGCACCAACAGAAGAGGAAGATGACATGGCCGTGTGAACCTCACACGGCCGTGTCAAGATTTGAAGCCAACCAGAGCAGAAGCCTAACATGGCCGTGTGGATCTACACGGCCGTGTGAGGTTTCCAGAGACCAAGCAGGTTGTGGCCGTGTGCACCACACGGCCGTGTAGCATTTCCAGAGACTAAGCAGGTTCTGGCCGTCTGAAGTCACACGGCCGTGTAGCTGGCGAGAGGAATGGACATGGCTGAGAATCTCACACGCCGTGTCACTGGGCCGTGTGAATCCTCCTCTATTTAAACCCTTCTTCATGAATTGAAAGGGATCTCCCTTTGGGAGAAAGCAAGATTTGGTGGTTTCCTCCCATTCTTGGGAGGATTTCAGGCGATTCTAAGGGAGATCTCGACGATTTGGACTCCGGAGCGAGGATTGAATCCAAGGCTTCTTCGTAGATAAGTTTTCTCTTTTCCCCTCTTCTTGTTTTCTTGGATTGGGGATTCAAGGAATGCTTGTAATCTCTATTTCTTCGGATTTTCTTCCTCGATTCATGGAGTAGATCTTGTATTCTAGGATTAAGGGAATATTTGTATGATGGATTGATGTAATCTCTTATGGATTTGCCATTTTCTTGTTTCAATGACATTATCTTGCTTGTATCAATTAGATCTTGAATGATTGATGGTGATTTGTGCTTAATTCTCATTCTTGATTGATTGTTTGGATTCCTTATGGACTTTGTAAAGATAAACTCTCACTCGATCATCCGAGGGATCCATGTGACAGGTGCAAGCCCGTGTAAGGACGTTTGAGAGATAATCTTGAAGAGGAAATAGGGATATTCAAGAGAGTAGGATGGATTTTATGATTAGCTCCTTGTATCTTGATAGGTTAATGAGTCGTGGGCTTCTACGTTGATATCCGAGGAAGGCATAGTAATAGGTGCACTTCTGTGTAAGGACAACATAGGTACATGTCTAATTAATCCTATTTAGATACATTTCTCAGTCCTTAGCCGGTTGTCTATTGCAAGAGGGAACCGGCAATTTTCTACATGTTTGGAAATTGACGGATAAGAATTGGTGAACCATTTACATTCAAGAAATCTTACAAAGAAACCGAAACTCCTAGAATCTTCCTTTATCATAACCCAAAACACTAAACTCTTGTTTGTTGATCTTTAATATTAGAGTTGTTTACCTTTACTTTGCTTTTGAAACGATTGGATAGTTGTTTAGCTAATTCGCATTGAGACATTTCTAGTGCTTATTCCAGTCCCTGTGGATACGATAATCTTTTATATTACTTGCGACATTTCCGTACACTTGCGGAGAGTAACTAGTTTTTGGCGCCGTTGCCGGGGACTGCGCTATAACATTAGGAATTATCAATTGAGTTAGACTAAACATAACATTTGTTTTCCTTTCATATTGCATAGTTGTAACTAATCATTAGATTTCTGTTTTTTTTTACTTTCTTGTATAACTTTCACTTCTTGTTAATTCTTTTTGTACAAACTCAATTCTGCATTTTTGATTCTTCTATTTTCCTTTTTGTGTCGAATTGCTATCTGCTATCTTGTTCTTGTGTATGCGAAGATCTAACTTTGCAGGGGAATTCTTTCCTTTTGACCCTGAGATTGATAGAACTTTCCATAAAAGAAGAATTCTGCAAAGGCAAATAGAAGAACAGGAACATTTGAACATGGCAAATAGACCACTCAAGGACTATGCAGCACCCTATGCAAGAGGTTTCCGATCTAGTATTTCAAGACCTTCAGTGGAGGCTAATAACTTTGAGATCAAACCCGCAATCATATCTATGGTGCAGCAGAACCAATTTAGTGGAGGACCTCATGAAGACCCCAATCAACATTTAGAGGTCTTTTATGAAATATGTGGGACCATGAAAATGAATGGAGTTCCTTCAGATGCAGTTAGATTACTGTTATTTGGGTTTTCTCTAAGAGATAGGGCAAAGCAATGGCTGAATTCTTTGGCCCCTAATAGCATCACCACTTGGGAGCAGTGCGAGCAACAGTTTCTTGATAAGTTCTACCCACCAAGCAAAACAACTCATATGAGGAACTTAATTGCAAGCTTCAAGCAAACTGACTTAGAATCTCTTTTTGAAGCATGGGATAGATATAATAGTATGCTCAGACAATGCCCACATCATGGGTTGGAAAGATGGTTAGTGTTGCACACTTTTTATAATGGTATCAATTATCATACCAAAGTGTCCCTTGATTCAGCTGCTGGAGGGGCACTTATGAATAAAAGCTTAGATGAAGCCGAAGAAATCATTGAAAGTGTAGCACAAAATCATCATCAATGGGCAAATGAAAGAAGTGGTGGCTACTCCTCTGTAAACCCAACAATTAAAGCATCAGGGAAGTTTGATGTAGATGCAGTCACTCTTTTGTCTGCAAAATTGGATGCTCTTACAAAGAAATTTGAGAATATGGGGACTAGTGCTAATATGGTCAATGCTATTAGTACATCTTGTGAAGTATGTGGGAGTTCAGAGCATTCAAATGACTCATGTCCATTGGGAGCTATCACTGCACAAATCAATCAACTTGAACAATGCGATGCAATCATGAGTTACAATCAAAGGCAGAACAACCCATATTCAAATACTTATAACCCTGGATGGAAGAGTCATCCAAAATTTTCTTACAGAAACAATCAAGATCAAGGACCATCTATGGGGGCAAGACCAAATTTTCAAGCTGGGCAACAAAATTTTCAACATCTATCTTCTCAAGGCTTACCAAAGTCAAATGTTGAAAAGATGCTTGAAGAAATTATCTCAAGTCAGAATGAAATGAAGCAAGATTTAGCAAAGCTCATTCAGAGAATGGATAATTCTGAAAAGCATCAAAAGATCCAGGATAGTCAAATTGCCCAACTAGCTTCCTCATCATCCAGAGCACCAGGACAGCTTCCAGGAAAACCTGATGTGAAACCTATGGAGCATTGCAATAGGATTGAGCTTAGGAGCGGACGGACCTTGGGAGACTCCCAAGTGACTGCTTCAAAAGGGAAACAAAAAGAAGAAGAGCTCTCTCCTCCTATACCAAATCAGATTCAAGCTAATGAGGAGAGTACCATTGAGGTTGAAGAGACTCTTCCGCTGAACCATCAGAGCAAAGCTGTCCCTTTTCCTCAGAGACTTACAATGCTCAAGAAGGATGAAGAATTTGGCAAGTTTTTAGAAAAAGTTAAGGAAATTTGTGTAGAGGTACCTCTTATTGATGCTATTTTACAAATGCCTAGATTTGCCAAATTCCTGAAGGATCTCATGTCAAATAAGAGAAGAAGAGGAGAGGTCGAGACCATTGCACTTAGTGAGGAATGTAGTGCTATTTTTGAGAAGAACACTTCTCCAAAACTGAAGGACCCAGGGAGATTTTATATTCCTTGCAACATAGGGAAAGAATTTTTTGAAAAAGCTTTTTGTGACTTGGGGGCGAGTGTTAGCCTCATTCCCTATTCAATTTGTAATAAATTAGGTCTCAAAAACATTAAACTTACTACTATGGCACTTCAACTTGCTGATCATTCCTGCAGGTACCCTTTGGGTATTATAGAAGATGTGCCAGTAGAGGTGGATGGGAATGTTATTCCCACAGATTTTGTCGTGTTGGACATGAAGAGGACCCTAGGATTCCTATCATATTAGGAAGACCTTTCCTTGCTACAGCTGGAGCTATAATTGATGTCAAAAACCATAAGCTTTCTTTGGTAATTGGTAAGGAAAAGTTGGAATATGATTTATCTAATATTTCTAACCATGTCTCGTCTCTTTTAAATGCTTGTAGCAGGACAAGCATTTATAAACTTGAGGAATGGAATTTCCATCCTCATGGAAGACCACCAAATGAAGGAGACAATGTGGTGGAGGATGTTGGGAGAAGATCTCCCAACAAAAATGAAAAGTATGTCTGTCCTCCAAGGGCGAGGAAAAGAAGCGAATGATAAAGTTTGGTCGAGCTAAAGACCTTAAACAAGTGCTTCTTGGGAGGCAACCCAAGGGTTTTTTTTTTTAGTGAGTTTTGATCTGCATCTAAATTTCTTTTAGTTTGATGAATTCTTTTGATTTTGTTTTCAGGTTAGATGCAAAATGGAGTTCGGCCGTGTGCTATACACGGCCAGGCAAAAGTTGCAGAAATGGGAAGTACTTAGGCCGTGTTATCCAGACACGGCCGTGTAGCATCTTCCGAGGAGAAAGATGAATAGGCCGTGTCCCCGACACGGCCGTGCGAAGAAACCCGTGAAAGAAGATGTTTAGGCCGTGTCTCAGACACGGCCCGTGACTGGAATCCAGAGAAGAAAGGGAAGGGGGCCGTGTCCCAGACACGACCGTGCTAGGAATCCAGAGAAGGAAGAGGGGGAGGCCGTGTGGATTTACACGGCCCGTGTAAAGAATCCCGAGAGGAAAGATGGGGAGGCCGTGTAGATCTACACGGCCCGTGTGGGAGAACTATTAAAGTCTTCTTCTTACCTAGCACGGCCAGATCTTGGCCGTGTTCCGCACACCCCCAACTCTCCAAAACATATCTTTCTCTCCCATTCTCTTAAAAACTCCTCTCTAATCTCTCAAGATCTCTTAGATCCGATTCTCCTCCTCTCTAAGACTTGGACTTTTTGTTCTCTTAACCTAAGATCTTTTGTTCTTTGAAGTTTTGTTCTTTGAGTTCCACAACTCTAAATAATTCTTCCCCTATCTAAACTCATCAAGATGTCCAATATTTTGAAGAGATTACGCAAAGGAGGTGGTGGATCTAGTGGAGACAAAGAGAAGGAGCCATCAAGGGACAAAGGAAAACAACCAGTGAAGGGCAAAGGCAAAAGAACTTCACGCAACGAAGGTAATGACAATGAATTCAATATTGTGTTTAGAAATGATGATCAAGTAACTAGATTCGCAATTCTTTTTCAATAGAAAGATTGTGTGTAGTAGATATATGGACCCAACTGTTCTTGATATGCTTGGAATTAGGGAAGATGTAGATTTGATGATTGGGTTTTTGGATTGGAGTGATATTATGTACACGCATTTGCCTACATATCCTCGTCTTGTTTTGGAATTTTTAAGTTCATTGGATGTCCATTTTACAAATGAAGATGATTATTTTGGAAAAATCTCTTTTAGATTAATGAATCAAAAATTTCTATGGGCATTTAGTGACTTTAATTCTTGTTTTGGAATAACCACCGGTAGCCCTCGTAGGTTTGATCCAAGGTTTAATTGGAATCATTTTTGGAATGCAATAACTGGGTTAGATCAACCTTATGAGCCTTCAAGAGCTAAGGCCTCCCATATGCAAAACCCCATCTTTAGGTACCTACATAGAGTCATGAGTAAAACTATTTTTGGTAGGGGAGAGAGTGATGGGGTGGTTAAGAAAATAGAGCTTTATGCTTTATGGGCTATGCTTTATAAGGTTGAATTTGACTCTGGTTTTCATTTTGTTCAAACCTTATTGAGATCGGCTAGGGCATCATCGGGATCAATTGTTTTTGGTGGTTTGATTACCCGAATAGCTTGTAATTTAAATCTTGATGTTGATGGGTTGGAAATAATTCATGGTAATGACATGATTGACATTGATACGTGTCTTGCTATGAAAATGATCGTTCGGGATGAGAATGGTTTCGCGTTTCCTAGGAGGAGTGGTTCTCCTTTACCTCTTCCTTTTCCTGAACGAACTACTATTCTTAACCGGGCTAATTGGGTAATTTCTGAGTTAGATTTTGAGGATAAACCTTCTATACCTGGAGACACTGAGCCACATCATGAGCCCTCGTCATCTGGACATACGCAGCCTTCTAGTTTCATGGAGCCTGCTAGGCATTCTTTTGCATATGGCACGGGATCTTCTAGGTTCGATTTTTCAGATTTTCGTACGTCTCTAGAATCACTTCATGAGAAGCAAGATTCTCAACGAAAAATGTTGGAGGGGCGCTTCTCTTTATCTGATGATCAGTTTAGGGTGGTACAAAATCATTTTCAGTTTACGAGGAATTTTCAAGGTCAAGTGGCCGAGTTTGTGCAGGATTATGATACTGATCAGGCTAGGATGAGAGATTTTATGCAGAGTATGACGCTTACTAGCCAACAAGTTGATGCTTTATATGAGTATCATAGATCCTTGGGTGAGATTCCAGGTTTTCCTAGTTTTCCTATTGGCCAACCACGTCGTAGACCTCCTTTCCCTCGTCCACCTCCACCTCCTCCACCATACTGATTTCATCGGGACGATGAAAAGTTTAAGTCTGGGGGGGTGTCATGTATTGTTTAGTTTGGTTTTCAGTTTTTAGTTTTTGATTAGTTTTTCATGTTGGTTCTTATTTTCATTGCTTGTTGCTTTATTTTGCTTGTTTTTGAAATAATTATGGCAAAAAAAAAATTTTGAGAACATCAAATCTTCACTTATATGCTTTCTTGGATTCAAGTGAAATGTTAGCACGATTATTGTCTCGATTCATGATGTTCGCATGATGCTACTAGTAAACTTTGTGTAGTTCTTTTTTCTATCTTGGGAAGCATTAATAAGCTAAGAATCTTATGGTGATGAGTTTTAGTTTTGGTTCAACCTTAAGGATTTTATCTTCACTACACTTGTGCTTGATGCTAGAATAGTTGATGTCATTGAAATAGTCATGATTCATCTTGTTTGCTTAGTACTTGGTTTCCATGGTGATTTCTCAACTTTCATTTTGGTTACTGGATGAGGCTCAAATCATTAAAGCTCATTTGGAAAAATCAAAATATCCCAACATGTGTGCTAAAAGTACATTTGTGAATAAATTTTGCACAATGCAAACACTTATAAAAAAAAAAAACACAATAAGGGATATAAAAAACAGTTGTCATGAGTGGAATCTAGCAAGTCACCTCTTTGAGACCGAGTTAGGTTACTGGGGAAATGACTGTTTAGCTTCTCTTGAGATTGAGCACCCCTTTGAGACCTTGGGTTAGTTGAGAAATATGAACCAAGTGAATGGTAAGTAAGTGCCTATCATTGGTTACTTGTCTTTCACTGGAAACATTAGGAATTCAAATTTGAAGACGACTTGACTAGGACATGGATTGAAACTTGAAGGGTGTTGAGTTACTTTTACACTGCGCACAAGATTCTTATGCTTGAACCATACTTTACTTGTTTCCATGATCAAGCTTGTTAATGAAACTTTTTTATAGAGTTAGGAAAGTGCACTGGGTTTTATGAATGTGTTGTAGAACATATGAATTTAGACTGCAGCATTTTGCTTGAGGACAAAGTTAAGTTGATGTGCGTAGATTATATACTCTTTTATGCATGTTTTACGCACATTTACATACTTTGAGCATGCTTGATCTATGCATTTGTATACTTCCAGCTTTCCTTTTAGCATATTTCTTTTTGTGCATTTACTGTACGCAGGAGTCGATTTGGTGAAGAATTTACATCTTTGGGCAAGCCTTGGAGGAAACAAAGGGAGAAAGCACCAGGCCGTGTACCTCACACGGCCCTGCATTGGTATGGAGCTCGGGCCGTGTGGGGTTTGGCACCAACAGAAGAGGAAGATGACATGACCGTGTGAACCTCACACGGCCGTGTCAGAGCAGAAGCCTTACATGGCCGTGTGGATCTACACGGTCGTGTGAGGTTTCCAGAGACCAAGCAGGTTGTGGCCGTGTGCACCACATGGCCGTGTAGCATTTCCAGAGACTAAGCAGGTTCTGGCCGTGTGAAGTCACACGGCCGTGTAGCTTTGGCAGAGAGGGAACTGGACATGGCCGTGTGAATCTCACACGGCCGTGTGGCGCCCGAATCCCTCCTCTATTTAAACCCTTCTTCATGAATTGAAAGGGGATCTCTCCCCCTTTGGGAGAAAGCAAGATTTGGTGGTTTCCTCCCATTCTTGGGAGGATTTCTGGGCGATTCTAAGGGAGATCTCGACGATTTGGACTCCGGAGCGAGGATTGGATCCGAAGACAAGGCTTCTTCGTAGATAAGTTTTCTCTTTTCCCCTCTTCTTGTTTTCTTGGATTGAGGATTCAAGGAATGCTTGTAATCTCTATTTCTTCGGATTTTCTTCCTCGATTCATGGAGTAGATCTTGTATTCTAGGATTAAGGGAGTATTTGTATGATGGATTGATGTAATCTCTTATGGATTTGCCATTTTCTTGTTTCAATGACATTATCTTGCTTGTATCAATTAGATCTTGAATGATTGATGGTGATTTGTGCTTAATTCTCATTCTTGATTGATTGTTTGGATTCCTTATGGACTTTGTAAAGATAAACTCTCACTCGATCATCCGAGGGATCCACGTGACAGGTGCAAGCCCGTGTAAGGACGTTTGAGAGATAATCTTGAAGAGGAAATAGGGATATTCAAGAGAGTAGGATGGATTTTATGATTAGCTCCTTGTATCTTGATAGGTTAATGAGTCGTGGGCTTCTACGTTGATATCCGAGGAAGGCATAGTAATAGGTGCACTTCTGTGTAAGGACAACATAGGTACATGTCTAATTAATCCTATTTAGATACATTTCTCAGTCCTTAGCCGGTTGTCTATTGCAAGAGGGAACCGGCAATTTTCTACATGTTTGGAAATTGAGGGATAAGAATTGGTGAACCATTAACATTCAAGAAATCTTACAAAGAAACCGAAACTCCTAGAATCTTCCTTTATCATAACCCAAAACACTAAACTCTTCTTTGTTGATCTTTAATATTAGAGTTGTTTACCTTTACTTTGCTTTTGAAACGATTGGATAGTTGTTTAGCTAATTCGCATTGAGACATTTCTAGTGCTTTTTCCAGTCCCTGTGGATACGATAATCTTTTATATTACTTGCGACATTTCCGTACACTTGCGGAGAGTAACAAGTTTTTGGCGCCGTTGCCGGGGACTGCGCTATAACATTAGGAATTATCAATTGAGTTAGACTAAACATAACATTTGTTTTCCTTTCATATTGCATAGTTGTAACTAATCATTAGATTTCTGTTTTTTTTTACTTTCTTGTATAACTTTCACTTCTTGTTAATTCTTTTTGTACAAACTCAATTCTGAATTTTTGATTCTTCTATTTTCCTTTTTGTGTCGAATTGCTATCTGCTATCTTGTTCTTGTGTATGCGAAGATCTAACTTTGCAGGGGAATTCTTTCCTTTTGACCCTGAGATTGATAGAACTTTCCATAAAAGAAGAATTCTGCAAAGGCAAATAGAAGAACAGGAACATTTGAACGTGGCAAATAGACCACTCAAGGACTATGCAGCACCCTATGCAAGAGGTTTCCGATCTAGTATTTCAAAACCTTCAGTGGAGGCTAATAACTTTGAGATCAAACCCGCAATCATATCTATGGTGCAGCAGAACCAATTTGGTGGAGGACCTCATGAAGACCCCAATCAACATTTAGAGGTCTTTTATGAAATATGTGGGACCATGAAAATGAATGGAGTTCCTTCAGATGCAGTTAGATTACTGTTATTTGGGTTTTCTCTAAGAGATAGGGCAAAGCAATGGCTGAATTCTTTGGCCCCTAATAGCATCACCACTTGGGAGCAGTGCGAGCAACAGTTTCTTGATAAGTTCTACCCACCAAGCAAAACAGCTCATATGAGGAATTTAATTGCAAGTTTCAAGCAAACTGACTCAGAATCTCTTTTTGAAGCATGGGATAGATATAATAGTATGCTCAGACAATGCCCACATCATGGGTTGGAAAGATGGTTAGTGTTGCACACTTTTTATAATGGTATCAATTATCATACCAAAGTGTCCCTTGATTCAGCTGAGGGGCACTTATGAATAAAAGCTTAGATGAAGCCGAAGAAATCATTGAAAGTGTAGCACAAAATCATCATCAATGGGCAAATGAAAGAAGTGGTGGCTACTCCTCTGTAAACCCAACAATTAAAGCATCAGGGAAGTTTGATGTAGATGCAGTCACTCTTTTGTCTGCAAAATTGGATGCTCTTACAAAGAAATTTGAGAATATGGGGACTAGTGCTAATATGGTCAATGCTATTAGTACATCTTGTGAAGTATGTGGGAGTTCAGAGCATTCAAATGACTCATGTCCATTGGGAGCTATCACTGCACAAATCAATCAACTTGAACAATGCGATGCAATCATGAGTTACAATCAAAGGCAGAACAACCCATATTCAAATACTTATAACCCTGGATGGAAGAGTCATCCAAAATTTTCTTATAGAAACAATCAAGATCAAGGACCATCTATGGGGGCAAGACCAAATTTTCAAGCTGGGCAACAAAATTTTCAACATCTATCTTCTCAAGGCTTACCAAAGTCAAATGTTGAAAAGATGCTTGAAGAAATTATCTCAAGTCAGAATGAAATGAAGCAAGATTTAGCAAAGCTCATTCAGAGAATGGATAATTCTGAAAAGCATCAAAAGATCCAGGATAGTCAAATTGCCCAACTAGCTTCCTCATCATCCAGAGCACCAAGACAGCTTCCAGGAAAACCTGATGTGAAACCTATGGAGCATTGCAATAGGATTGAGCTTAGGAGCGGACGGACCTTGGGAGACTCCCAAGTGACTGCTTCAAAAGGGAAACAAAAAGAAGAAGAGCTCTCTCCTCCTATACCAAATCAGATTCAAGCTAATGAGGAGAGTACCATTGAGGTTGAAGAGACTCTTCCGCTGAACCATCAGAGCAAAGCTGTCCCTTTTCCTCAGAGACTTACAATGCTCAAGAAGGATGAAGAATTTGGCAAGTTTCTAGAAAAAGTTAAGGAAATTTGTGTAGAGGTACCTCTTATTGATGCTATTTTACAAATGCCTAGATTTGCCAAATTCCTGAAGGATCTCATGTCAAATAAGAGAAGAAGAGGAGAGGTCGAGACCATTGCACTTAGTGAGGAATGTAGTGCTATTTTTGAGAAGAACACTTCTCCAAAACTGAAGGACCCAGGGAGCTTTTATATTCCTTGCAACATAGGGAAAGAATTTTTTGAAAAATTTTGTGACTTGGGGGCGAGTGTTAGCCTCATTCCCTATTCAATTTGTAATAAATTAGGTCTCAAAAATATTAAACTTACTACTATGACACTTCAACTTGCTGATCATTCCTGCAGGTACCCTTTGGGTATTATAGAAGATGTGCCAGTAGAGGTGGATGGGAATGTTATTCCCACAGATTTTGTCGTGTTGGACATGGAAGAGGACCCTAGGATTCCTATCATATTAGGAAGACCTTTCCTTGCTACAGCTGGAGCTATAATTGATGTCAAAAACCATAAGCTTTCTTTGGTAATTGGTAAGGAAAAGTTGGAATATGATTTATCTAATATTTCTAACCATGTCTCGTCTCTTTTAAATGCTTGTAGCAGGACAAGCATTTATAAACTTGAGGAATGGAATTTCCATCCTCATGGAAGGCCACCAAATGAAGGAGACAATGTGGTGGAGGATGTTGGGAGAAGATCTCCCAACAAAAATGAAAAGTATGTCTGTCCTCCAAGGGCGAGGAAAAGAAGCGAATGATAAAGTTTGGTCGAGCTAAAGACCTTAAACAAGCGCTTCTTGGGAGGCAACCCAAGGGTTTTTTTTTTAGTGAGTTTTGATCTGCATCTAAATTTCTTTTAGTTTGATGAATTTTTTGATTTTGTTTTCAGGTTAGATGCAAAATGGAGTTCGGCCGTGTGCTATACACGGCCAGGCAAAAGTTGCAGAGACGGGAAGTACTTAGGCCGTGTAATCCAGACACGGCCGTGTAGCATCTTCCGAGGAGAAAGATGAATAGGCCGTGTCCCCGACACGGCAGTGCGAAGAAACCCGTGAAAGAAGATGTTTAGGCCGTGTCTCAGACACGGCCCGTGACTGGAATCCAGAGAAGAAAGGGAAGGGGGCCGTGTCCCAGACACGGCCGTGCTAGGAATCCAGAGAAGGAAGAGGGGGAGGCCGTGTGGATTTACACGGCCCGTGTAAAGAATCCCGAGAGGAAAGATGGGGAGGCCGTGTAGATCTACACGGCCCGTGTGGGAGAACTATTAAAGTCTTCTTCTTACCTAGCACGGCCAGATCTTGGCCGTGTTCCGCACACCCCCAACTCTCCAAAACATATCTTTCTCTCCCATTCTCTTAAAAACTCCTCTCTAATCTCTCAAGATCTCTTAGATCCGATTCTCCTCCTCTCTAAGACTTGGACTTTTTGTTCTCTTAACCTAAGATCTTTTGTTCTTTGAGTTCCACAACTCTAAATAATTCTTCCCCTATCTAAACTCATCAAGATGTCCAATATTTTGAAGAGATTACGCAAAGGAGGTGGTGGATCTAGTGGAGACAAAGAGAAGGAGCCATCAAGGGACAAAGGAAAACAACCAGTGAAGGGCAAAGGCAAAAGAACTTCACGCAACGAAGGTAATGACAATGAATTCAATATTGTGTTTAGAAATGATGATCAAGTAACTAGATTCGCAATTCTTGTCAATAGAAAGATTGTGTGTACTAGATATATGGACCCAACTGTTCTTGATATGCTTGGAATTAGGGAAGATGTAGATTTGATGATTGGGTTTTTGGATTGGAGTGATATTATGTACACGCATTTGCCTACATATCCTCGTCTTATTTTGGAATTTTTAAGTTCATTGGATGTCCATTTTACAAATGAAGATGATTATTTTGAAAAAATCTCTTTTAGATTAATGAATCAAGAATTTCTATGGGCATTTAGTGACTTTAATTCTTGTTTTGGAATAACCACCGGTAGCCCTCGTAGGTTTGATCCAAGGTTTAATTGGAATCATTTTTGGAATGCAATAACTGGGTTAGATCAACCTTATGAGCCTTCAAGAGCTAAGGCCTCCCATATGCAAAACCCCATCTTTAGGTACCTACATAGAGTCATGAGTAAAACTATTTTTGGTAGGGGAGAGAGTGATGGGGTGGTTAAGAAAATAGAGCTTTATGCTTTATGGGCTATGCTTTATAAGGTTGAATTTGCCTCTGGTTTTCATTTTGTTCAAACCTTATTGAGATCGGCTAGGGCATCATCGGGATCAATTGTTTTTGGTGGTTTGATTACCCGAATAGCTTGTAATTTAAATCTTGATGTTGATGGGTTGGAAATAATTCATGGTAATGACATGATTGACATTGATACGTGTCTTGCTATGAAAATGATCATTCGGGATGAGAATGGTTTCGCGTTTCCTAGGAGGAGTGGTTCTCCTTTACCTCTTCCTTTTCCTGAACGAACTACTATTCGTAACCGGGCTAATTGGGTAATTTCTGAATTAGATTTTGAGGATAACCCTTCTATACCTGGAGACACTGAGCCACATCATGAGCCCTCGTCATCTGGACATACGCAGCCTTCTAGTTTCATGGAGCCTGCTAGGCATTCTTTTTCATATGGCACGGGATCTTCTAGGTTCGATTTTTCAGATTTTCGTACGTCTCTAGAATCACTTCATGAGAAGCAAGATTCCCAACGAAAAATGTTGGAGGGGCGCTTCTCTTTATCTGATGATCAGTTTAGGGAGGTACAAAATCATTTCAGTTTACGAGGAATTTTCAAGGTCAAGTGGCCGAGTTTGTGCAGGATTATGATACTGATCAGGCTAGGATGAGAGATTTTATGCAGAGTATGACGCTTACTAGCCAACAAGTTGATGCTTTATATGAGTATCATATATCCTTGGGTGAGATTCCAGGTTTTCCTAGTTTTCCTATTGGCCAACCACGTCGTAGACCTCCTTTCCCTCGTCCACCTCCACCTCCACCATACTGATTTCATCGGGACGATGAAAAGTTTAAGTCTGGGGGGGTGTCATGTATTGTTTAGTTTGGTTTTTAGTTTTTAGTTTTTGATTAGTTTTTCATGTTAGTTCTTATTTTCATTGCTTGTTGCTCTATTTTGCTTGTTTTTGAAATAATCATGGCAAAAAAAATTTTTTGAGAACATCAAATCTTTACTTATATGCTTTCTTGGATTCAAGTGAAATGTTAGCACGATTATTGTCTCGATTCATGATGTTCGCATGATGCTACTAGTAAACTTTGTGTAGTTCTTTTTTCTATCTTGGGAAGCATTAATAAGCTAAGAATCTTATGGTGATGAGTTTTAGTTTTGGTTCAACCTTAAGGATTTTATCTTCACTACACTTGTGCTTGATGCTTGAATAGTTGATGTCATTGAAATAGTCATGATTCATCTTATTTGCTTAGTACTTGGTTTCCATGGTGATTTCTCAACTTTCATTTTGGTTACTGGATGAGGCTCAAATCATTAAAGCTCATTTGGAAAAATTAAAATATCCCAACATGTGTGCTAAAAGTACATTTGTGAATAAGTTTTGCACAATGCAAACACTTATAAAAAAAACAGTTGTCATGAGTGGAATCTAGCAAGTCACCCCTTTGAGACCGAGTTAGGTTACTGGGGAATTGACTGTTTAGCTTCTCTTGAGATTGAGCACACCTTTGAGACCTTGGGTTAGTTGAGAAATATGAACCAAGTGAATGGTAAGTAAGTGTCTATCACTGGTTACTTGTCTTTCACTGGAAACATTAGGAATTCAAATTTGAAGACGAATTGACTAGGACATGGATTGAAACTTGAAGGGTGTTGAGTTACTTTTACACTGCGCACAAGATTCTTATGCTTGAACCATACTTTACTTGTTTCCATGATCAAGCTTGTTAATGAAACTTTTTTATAGAGTTAGGAAAGTGCACTGGGTTTTATGAATGTGTTGTAGAACATATGAATTTAGACTAAATTTCTTGAGGGACAAACAAAGGTTTGAGTGTGATGTACGTAGATTATATACTCTTTTATGCATGTTTTTACGCACATTTACATACTTTGAGCATGCTTGATCTATGCATTTGTATACTTCCAGCTTTCCTTTTAGCATATTTACTCTTTTGGTTCGGAGATCTGCTTTTTATGCATTTACTGTACGCAGGAGTCGATTTGGTGAAGAATTTACATCTTTGGGCAAGCCTTGGAGGAAACAAAGGGAGAAAGCACCAGGCCGTGTACCTCACACGGCCCTGCATTGGTATGGAGCTCGGGCCGTGTGGGGTTTGGCACCAACAGAAGAGGAAGATGACATGACCGTGTGAACCTCACACGGCCGTGTCAAGAAAGCCAACCAGCGAAGCCTTACATGGTCAGGATCTACAGTGAGGTTTCAGTCCAAGCAGGTGTGGTCGTGTGCACCACACGCCGTAGCATTTCCAGACTAAGCGTGTTCGGCCGAAGTCACACTGCAGTGGTGTAGCTTAGAGAGGAACCTGGACATGGCATGAATCTCACACGCCGTGTCACGAGGCCGTGTGGCGCGAATCCCTCCTCTATTTAAACCCTTCTTCATGAATTGAAAGGGATCTCCCCTTTGGGAGAAAGCAAGATTTGGTGGTTTCCTCCCATTCTTGGGAGGATTTCTGAGCGATTCAAGGGGAGATCTCGACGATTTCGACTCCGGAGCGAGGATTGGATCCGAAGACAAGGCTTCTTCGTAGATAAGTTTTCTCTTTTCCCCTCTTCTTGTTTTCTTGGATTGGGGATTCAAGGAATGCTTGTAATCTCTATTTCTTCGGATTTTCTTCCTCGATTCATGGAGTAGATCTTGTATTCTCGGATTAAGGGAGTATTTGTATGATGGATTGATGTAATCTCTTATGGATTTGCCATTTTCTTGTTTCAATGACATTATCTTGCTTGTATCAATTAGATCTTGAATGATTGATGGTGATTTGTGCTTAATTCTCATTCTTGATTGATTGTTTGGATTCTTTATGGACTTTGTAAAGATAAACTCTCACTCGATCATCCGAGGGATCCACGTGACAGGTGCAAGCCCGTGTAAGGACGTTTGAGAGATAATCTTGAAGAGGAAATAGGGATATTCAAGAGAGTAGGATGGATTTTATGATTAGCTCCTTGTATCTTGATAGGTTAATGAGTCGTGGGCTTCTACGTTGATATCCGAGGAAGGCATAGTAATAGGTGCACTTCTGTGTAAGGACAACATAGGTACATGTCTAATTAATCCTATTTAGATACATTTCTCAGTCCTTAGCCGGTTGTCTATTGCAAGAGGGAACCGGCAACTTTCTACATGTTTGGCAATTGAGGGATAAGAATTGGTGAACCATTTACATTCAAGAAATCTTACAAAGAAACCGAAACTCCTAGAATCTTCCTTTATAATAACCCAAAACACTAAACTCTTGTTTGTTGATCTTTAATATTAGAGTTGTTTACCTTTACTTTGCTTTTGAAACGATTGGATAGTTGTTTAGCTAATTCGCATTGAGACATTTCTAGTGCTTATTCCAGTCCCTGTGGATACGATAATCTTTTATATTACTTGCGACATTTCCGTACACTTGCGGAGAGTAACAGTTATTCAGAATTACCAAATTCATTTTTGGGATATGCTCTGGAAACAGCAGTATACGTTCTGAACTTAGTACCTTCTAAATCAGTTTCTTCTACTCCCATAGAATTGTGGAATGGGCGAAAACCCAGTCTAAGACATATTCGGATTTGGGGTAGTCCAGCACATGTGCTGAAACCATATGCTGATAAATTAGAATCCCGTACAGAAGTTCGCGTGTTTGTAGGATATCCCAAAGGAACGAAAGGTGGTTTATTTTATAGTCTTAAAGACCAGAAGGTCATTGTTAGCACCAATGCCAAGTTTTTAGAAGAAGACTATATAATGGATCACAAGCCCAGTAGCAAAGTTGTTTTGGAAGAACTTAGAGAGGACATGTCTACTTCAGTACCAACAGTACAAGATGAAGTACCACAAGAGACTGCAACACGTGTCACACATGATACACAACCACAGACAGTGCCTCGTCATAGTGGGAGGGTTGTAAGGCAGCCTGATAGGTTCATGTTTTTGGGAGAGTCTTCGGACTTGATCCCGGGAAAACATGAACCTGATCCACGAACATATGACGAAGCACTCCAAGATATAGATGCAGCATCTTGGCAAAAGGCAATGAATTCTGAAATAGAGTCTATGTATTCTAATAAGGTCTGGGAGCTTGTAGAACCACCTGATGGTGTAAAAGCCGTTGGATGCAAGTGGATCTACAAAAGGAAAAGAGGGACAGACGGGAAGGTAGAAACCTTCAAAGCTAGGCTTGTTGCGAAAGGGTACACTCAGAAAGAGGGAATCGATTATGAGGAAACCTTTTCACCGGTAGCCATGCTTAAGTCTATTCGGATACTCTTATCCATTGCTGCTCATATGGATTATGAGATTTGACAAATGGATGTCAAGACAGCTTTCCTTAATGGAAGTCTTGAAGAAAACATCCATATGAAGCAACTAGAAGGATTTATTGAAAAAGGCAAAGAGCATCTAGTGTGCAAGCTCAATCGGTCCATTTATGGACTAAAGCAAGCTTCAAGATCTTGGAACATCCGGTTTAATGAAGTAATCCAGTCATATGGATTTATTCAAAGTCCAGATGAGTCTTGTGTATATAAGTAGTGTAACGGAAACGTGGTGGTATTTCTTGTAATATACGTAGATGATATTTTGTTAATTGGCAACAATGTCAAGGTATTATCAGACGTAAGGGTATGGTTGTCTAAACAATTTGATATGAAGGACTTAGGAGATTGTGCACATATTCTTGGGATCAAAGGGATCGTAAGAAAAGAATGTTGTGCTCATCCCAAGCTTCATATATAGATACAATCCTTGCTCGTTTTAGCATGCAGGATTCCAAGAAAGGTTTCTTACCTTTTAGACATGGAGTAGCTCTATCTAAAGAGATGTCTCCAAAGACATCGAAAGAGATAGAGGACATGAAAGCAGTTCCTTATGCTTCAGCTGTAGGAAGCCTAATGTATGCAATGCTATGTACGATACACGATATCTGTTTTGCCCAGGGCATGGTCAGCAGATATAAGAGTAACCCAGGACAAGGACATTGGACTGTCGTAAAGCATATATTAAGTACCTTAGAAGGACTAGAGATTATATGCTAGTTTACAAGCCAGATCATTCCCTGTGGGTTACACGGATTTAGATTTTCAATCAGATAGGGATAACAGTAAGTCTACATCGGGCTATTTGAGTTTACTTTAGGAGGTGGAGTCATTTCATGGAGGAGTGTTAGCGAAATGCGTTTCGGACTCAACCATGGAAGCTGAGTATGTAGCAGCCTCTGAGGCAGCTAAAGAAGCAGTATGGCTCAGGAACTTTCTAATGGACTTAGATGTGATTCCTGGTTTGCCCAAAATCATCACAATTTATTGTGATAATAGTGGTGAAGTTGCAAACTCGAAGGAACCACGAGCCCATAAGGCAAGTAAACATATAGAGCGCAAGCACCACCTGATACGAGATATCGTGAAGCGAGGAGAAGTTGTCATCGCCAAGATTGCATCAGCGGATAACCTGGCAGATCCTTTCACTAAGGCCCTTCCGGCGAAAGCTTTCGATCGGCATGTGGAGGGAATGGGAATCAGATGTATGGTAGAAGATATGGCAGCTTAGTCATTAGTATAAGTGGGAGATTGTTGGAGTGTATACTGAAAGCCTAAGCTTTTGTAAACATTTGTTTTGAATAAAGAATCACATTTGGTCAAATTATCTACATTTGTTTGTAGTTGTTCAATTAATTTATATTGTAGATAACATAGTATGTGGTGTCACATACAGAAGATAATGTTATCAGTATCTTATAAATTATAAACAGTGGCTCACGATCAAAATGGAAAGGAACAAACCATTAGAAGGTCGTAGTGTAATTAAGTATCAGTTTATCTTGATTGTAGAGTTACACTAGTACACTCAGAGTGTATTGAGTAGGAACATTTGAGGTCGTTTCTTTTATACTGACTTTATAAAGAAACAAAGACCTCAGTTATTATGGAAGTGTGTGCTCTTAATCTTAATGTAATAACAAGCACGTATATTTGATATTTATTTCTTTAATTTATCAATGGGTGAGATTTAGTTCGTTGAATCAATAAACCCGATAAGTTGGGAAATAGTATCACTTATAGTGTGAGTTGTTGATTATAGAAGGAAACCGTGTCCTAGAGATACTAGGTTGATAATGTCCCCAAGAGGAGCTCATAAGGATTGTCATGTTAAACCCTGCAGGTGGACTTAGTCCGACATGACGATAAGGTTGAGTGGTACTACTCTTGGTTTTAGATATTAATTAAATGAGTTGTCAGTAACTCACTTAATTAATGGACATTCGATATCTTAAACACAGGGAGACTAACACACTCATAATAAGAAAGAGCCCAAAAATGTAATTTGGGATTGGTGTGGTAGTTCAATAATAGTTCTCTAGTGGAATGAATTATTATTGATAAAATTAAGTTGTGTGTTCGGGGCGAACACGGGATGCTTAATTTTATCGGGAGACCAAAACTAATTCCTCCTCTTGGTCCCTATCGTAGCCTCTTATTTATAGAGTTCTATACCCACCTATACCCACCTTCTATACCCACCCAATAGGGGCCCGGCCAAGCTAGCTTGGGAACAAGCTAGGGCCGGCCTAGGTATGAATTTGGGTGGCCGGCCCTAGCTTGAACCCAAGCTAGTGGGGGCCGGTCAAATTAAATTAAAAAGGAATTTTAATTTTAATTTTTATTATGTTGAAGAAATAATTTATTAAAGAGAATTTAAATTAAAATATCTCTCTTATAAAAGATCTACAAAAGATTAAAGAAAGAGATTAGATCTCTTTCTTTATTTGTAGATTGGTGAGATATTTTATTTTCTCTTTAAAATTATTCACATGTTAATAAAATTAAAATTATAGAAATTTCCTTTTATTAACCATGAAGAGATTTTTAAAGAGAAATTTTATTTTTTAAAATTTCTGGAAACAAATTAGGAAGTTTTAATTGTTGATTGAATCTTGTACAATTTGTTCTTCATTGATGTGGCCGACCATAAGATTTCAATTGGGGAAATTTTATTTTATTTTTCTCAATTAAATCATGTCAAGGAAATTGAGGAAATTTTATTGTAATTAAATTTCCTAATTTGCCTAGGCCAAGGAATATAAAAGAAGGGGTGAGGGTGCCTTCATGAGACACAACATCTATTATTTCTCTCCCTCTTTTGTTCCTTGGTGAGGCCGGCCATCCTCTCCCTTTCTTCCTGTTGTGGTGGACGAACCTTTCTCTTCCGTTGGAGCTCTTGTGGTGGGGGGATACTACTCGGAGAAGAAGAAGAAGAAGGAGAGAAAGCTAGCATCTCTTGGAGCTTGGTTTGTGTTTTGATTTTCTTCCTTGGTGAAGCTTCCTCTTTGTTGGCCGAACCTAGCTAGGAGGAGAAGAAGGTGATTGGTGGTTTCTCGTCTCGAAAGATCGTTGCCCACACAATGTCCGAGGTTAGAAGAGGAATACGGTAGAAGATCAAGAGGTTTTTCTACAAGGTATAACTAGTAATTTTTCTTTCCGCATCATGCTAGTTATTTATGGAAATAATACCAAATACAAGAGGCTTACGTTCTAGAATTTCGAATATGTTTTTCGATGTTGTGTTCTTTTTTTTTCTTTTCCTTGTGATTTGATTGTTCTCTTTGGTTAACCTAAAGTTATTTTAGGAAATTAAATATTATCTTTCTATAAAAGGTTTTGTCTAGTCGGTGGTGGTTGCTCCCATATCCAAGAAGGCCATGTGCCTCGCCATGTCAGTACTGGGAACCAATTATGGAAATTAATATTTAATGGAATTAATAACTTAAGGAGACTTGGGTCGAACGTGTTAAGTTCCGCAGGAGATCCAAGTCAAAACCTAAAAGAACAAATAGATTAAGTTTTGGATCAAACGTGTTAAGTTCCGCAGGCGATCCAAAATTTAATTTAAAAGAACACATGGTAGCTAGGAAAAAGGTTCAGACCTTTGTACAAAATTTTTATACAGTGGAACCTATAGGTTTTCCGAGTAGCAACCAACAAAAACGAGCAAGGATTGTATCTATATATAGAGCTTGGGATAGGCACAACATTCTTTTCTTGCGATCCCTTATAACTTTGATCCCAAGGATGTGTGCACATTCTCCTAAGTCCTTCATATCAAATTATTTGGATAACCATACCCTTACGTCTGATAATACCTTGACATTGTTGTTAATTAACAAAATATCATCTACGTATAGTATAAGAAATACCACCTCTGTTTCCGTTACACTTCTTGTATATACAAGACTCATCCGGACACTGAATAAATCTATATGACTGGATTACTTCATTAAACCGGATGTTCCAAGATCTTGAAGCTTGCTTCAGTCCATAAATGGATCGATTAAGCTTGCACACTAGATACTCTTTGCCCTTTTCAATGAACCCTTCTGGTTGCTTCATATGGATGTTTTCTTCAAGACTTCCATTAAGGAAAGCTGTCTTGACATCCATTTGCCAAATCTCATAATCCATATGAGCGGCAATGGATAAGAGTATTCGGATAGACTTAAGCATAGCTACCGACGAAAAGGTCTCCTCATAACCGATTCCCTCTTTCTGAGTGTACCCCTTCGCAACAAGCCTTGCTTTGAAGGTTTCTACCTTCCCATCTGTCCCTCTTTTCCTTTTATAGATCCACTTACATCCAATGGCTTTTACACCATCAGGTGGTTCTACAAGCTCCCAGACCTTATTAGAATACATAGATTCTATTTCAGAATTCATTACCTTTTGCTAAGATACTGCATCTATATCTTGGAGTGCTTCATCATATGTCCGGGGATCTGGTTCATGTTTGCCTGGGATCAAGTTCGAAGACTCACCCAAAGACATGAATCTCTCGGGCTGCCTTACAACCCTCCCACTATGACGAGGCACCGTCTGTGGTTGTGTATCATGTGTGACACGTGTTGCAGTCTCTTGTGGTACTTTATCTTGTACTGTTGGCACTGAAGTAGACGTGTCCTCTCTAAGTTCTTCTAGAACAATTTTACTACTGGGCTTGTGATCCATTATATAGTCTTCTTCTAAAAACTGGGTATTGGTGCTAACAAGACCTTCTGGTCTTTAGGACTATAAAATAAACCGCCTTTCGTTCCTCTAGGATACCCCACAAATATACGAACTTCTGTACGAGATTCTAACTTATCAGCATCTTGTTTCAGCACATGTGCTGGACTACCCCAAATCCGAATATGTCTTAGACTGGGCTTCCGCCCATTCCATAATTCTGTGGAAGTAGAAGATACTGATTTAGAAGGTACTAAGTTCAGAATGTGCGCTGCTGTTTCCAGAGCGTATCCCCAAAACAAATTTGGTAATTCTGAATAACTCATCATCGATCTAACCATCTCCATAAGAGTCCTATTCCTTCGTTCTGCGACACCATTCTGTTGGGGTGTACCAGGTGCGGACAATTGGGATTGAATCCCGGCCTCTGATAAGTAATTCCTAAACTCTCCTAAGAGGTAATCGCCACCACGATCAGACCATAGTGTCTTGATACTTTTACCTAGACGTTTCTCCACATCAGCCTTGTACTCTTTGAACTTATCAAAGCACTCAGACTTGCAGCGCATTAGGTAAATGTATCCATATCTTGAATAATCGTCTATAAAAGAGACAAAATATTCAAAGCCACCTCTAGCCTGGATAGACATAGGACCACACAAATCAGAATGAACCAATTCTAACGCTTCTTTGGCTCTATACCCCTTGGCCTTAAAAGGTCTCTTGGTCATCTTACCTTCCAAGAAGGATTCACACGTTGGAAAGTTTTCCAACTCTAATGGACCCAAGAGTCCATCGGCTACAAGCCTTTGAATCCTACTTAAGTTAATATGACCAAGCCTTAGATGCCAAAGATGTGTTTGGTTCATTTCCGAAGGTTCTTTTATCTTATTAGAGTTAGATGATGTGTTATTAATTTCCATATTTTACTTTATGGGAGAAATTAGATTTAAAGTATATAAATTGCCAACCAATGCACCAGAACAGATAGTCACTTTATTTCTCTTTATAACCACATTGTTACTAAAGGAAACTGAATATCCATCCAAATACAGTTTAGAAACTGAAATTAAATTCTTTCTAAAACTGGGTACATAAAGACAATTCCTTAAAACCAATTTCCTATTCCTATCAAATGATAAGTAGACGTCTTCCACTGCAACAGCCGCCACCTTAGTAGCATTGCCCATGTAGACAGTTATCTTTCTATCAAATAGTCACAGGGTTTCCTGGAACCCTTGCAAAGAATTGCAGACATGATCAGCGGCTTCTGTATCTACACACCAGGTGCTGGTAGATAACACCGCTAAACATGTTTCAACTACTAGAGTATGAGATATACCTTTATTATTCTGTTTACTACGAGGACAGTCCGCCTTCCAATGTCCAGTCTGCTTGCAAATAAAGCACTTGCCCTTCGGCTTCTTTATTTCAGCTTTTTGTCCTGCACCTTGAGGTTTATTCACCTTCTTTGCTGAGCCATTTTGTTTCTTCTTCTTCTTGCCTTTCGGCTTAGAAATATAACCATTTTCAGCATAGTGAATTTGAGAATGTTGATGAAACAACCCTTCAGCTGCCTGAAGTTCTGTCAGAAGTTCCGCCAATGAATACATCATTTTATTCATATTATAGTTCAGGTGAAAATGCTCAAAACTTCTGGGCAGCGTTTGGAGGATGATATCGACCTGGGTTTACCCATCAATTTCCCCTCCAAAAACTTGTATTTCGTTTAAATAAGCCATCATCTTGAGAATATGATCCCTTATGAGAGTCCCCTCAGTCATGGTGGCTGTCATCAGTTTTCTCATTGCCTCTTGCCTAGCAGCCCGATTCTGATGTCCGAAGAGTTCCTTGAGATTGTTCATTATATCATAGGCTGTTGGTAAGTCCTGATACTGATGTTGTAATACATTTGACATCGAAGCCAAGATGTAACGCCGCGCCATCTCATCAGCTTTTACCCATTTATTATGATACTGAATCTCCTCTGGGGTAGAATCATTGCTAGGTGTTTCTGGGCATTCCTCTGACAGTACAAACTTATAGCCCTCAATAGTTAAAACAAGGTCCAGGTTTCTTTTCCAATCTATATAGTTGGAACCAGTAAGTCTGTTTTCTTTTAGAATAATGGCCAGTGGGTTGAAAGTTATCCTAAGAATCATAAAATAAATTTTGGTCAGAACTCTAAATTTAGAATAATATTGATTCCTCAAACAATGCTATTTTAAATTAACCAACACCTTAAAACACCATGAATTTTGTATGCCACGATAGTGTGGACGTATACAAATTCAACATTTGTAAAAGGAGGGTATATCCCATTAATTTTATTATCTTGTCAACCTAACTTTTTGACAAATAAAATTAATAGTTGGTTTCCTTCGGTCACACAAATAATAGCAGTGACTCCGATGGGGAGGATACTATTAGACGTGCCAAGTGTATACCATTACTTGACACTAAGTCCATTAATAAGATTGTGCCCCTTCCGATGGGGAAGATCACACGCTCTTAATTAATTTCCTATAGTCATCCGAAATGGAAGTTTGGTCTAGTGATCCGCAAACAAACTCATCCGATATGGAGGAAGACACTCAAAGCCAATGCGCAAGTTTGTTTGCATTACTTACAAACCAGTAATGGAGACCGTGGAATTCACTAAAACAAATCCCTCTCCCACTTAGTTATTTAAAGTGAGGAATTTTAATGATACTAGCCTACTAAACATGTACACTAACATTCACACACAACACAATATAAAAGCAATAAATAGAAAAACTAATTTTCAACTATTATGGCTTTTATCTATTGTTGTCCTCCGTGTGTCGTCATCCCTAGCTGCTGCCATTTTTGGCCACCGCCACCGGGTCTAGTTGTCGCATCCATCTTGCTCCTTGTTCCGCTGCACCACTCTGATCCTCAAAAGGTTCCACGCCTTGCAAGATTCGATCCGCGACATAAATAGAATTTTACATTTTTTGATCCTATATTCCTCGAAGGAATGTACATGTAAACTAGATCGAACACAAAATAAAATTTACATCCATCGATCCTATATTCCATAAAAGGAATGTACATGTATCTAGATCAAAAATAAAATCCTAATAAAACTAAATACAGCTCCTGGTGTATTTTATAATACAATCATGCACACATAATAAATGCCCTTGACATGTCCAAGGGTCCAATCACACACATAATAACTATAACTCATAATAGTTGGATCCTGCATCTACAAAGTTAGCACATCCTACTATTAACCTGCCTAAATTATGTATGACAATGGCATTATTAAACTAATACCAAATACACAGAGGCAAAACCCTAGCACTGATACCAATTGTTGGGTGCTACTCGGAAAACCCAATGGCTCCACTGTATAAAAATTGTGTACGTGATCTGAACCTTTCCTAGCTACCATGTGTTCTTTTAAGTTAAACTTGTATCTCCTGCGGAACTTAACACGTTTGATTGCAAGTTTAACTTATATGTTCTTTTAAGTTTAGATTTGGATCTCCTGCGGAACTTAACACGTTTGATCCAAATCACCTAGGTTATAAATTCAATTAAATATTAGTTTTCAAAATTGGCTTCCAGTACTGCATGGTGAGGCACTTGGCCTTCTTGGATATGGGAGCAACCACCACCGATTAGACAAAGCCTTTTAAGGAAAGTTAATATTTAATTACCTTATATAACTCTAGGTTAACCAAAAGGAACAATCAAATCACAAGGAAAAAAGAAAAAGAACACAACATCGAAATTAAATTCGAAACACAAGAATCAAATGCCTCTTGTATTTGGTATTTATACAAAGAAAAATTAACTAGTATGATGCGGAAATTAAATACTAGTTATACCTCTTCCTTGTATGCTAAAAACCTCGTGATCTTCTGCCGTATCCCTCGCCTCCTCTTGGACGTCGTGTGGGCGACGATCCTCCAAGACGAACACCACCCGGAGAGCTTCTCCTCCTTCTCTAGAATTCGACCACCACCACCACAAAGGTGCATAAGAGAGCAAAGGGAAGAGAGGGAGAGGGGCCGGCCACTTGATGATCTCCAACAACATATTATCAATTGTTATGTTTTTTCAAGGCCTCCCCTTCCCCCGTTTTATATTAGTTTCCCAACGGAAAATTATGGAAAGAGTTTTATAAAAAATTAGACTCATTCCTATTTCGTTTTAATTTTTTCTTTTTATTTCCTTTTAATTAATCAATCCTAGATTGATTTATTAATTAAACAACTATTTGTTGATGTTTAATTATTTGACCGGCCCCTTGCTTGGGCACCAAGCAAGGTGGCAGACCACTTATTAAAAGGGAAAGAAAGAATTTTTTTTTTATATAAAATTTTAAAAGAAGAAAACTTCTAATAAAATTTTACAAACTCTTTTTTTTTCTAATGTGAATATTAAAAGGAAAGTTTTAAAATTTAAAACATCTCTAATAATATTTCTTTTTAAAAGAAAGTTTTATAAATTTTACAACTCTCTTTTAAAACCTTGTGGCCTAATTTAAATTAGGAAAATTTTATAAAATTTTAAAATCTCTCTTTTTACAAATTGTAAATATCTGAGGAAATTTAAAAATTCAAAAACAACCTTCCTAATTTAAATATTGCGGCCGACCCCCTTGCCCAAGGCAAGGGCCGACCACTTCTAGAGAATATGTGGTCGGCTATTGCTTGGTCACCAAGCAATGAACCGACCCCTTCTTGGACACCAAGATAGGCTTTTCTTTGGATGGACTTAAGGCTTTATTGAGGCTACAACAGGGGCCTAGAGGAGAAATTGGTTTTGGCTTCCGATGAGCTTGAGTATCCCGTGCTCGCCCTGAACACACAACTCAAGTTCATCGATAATAACTCATTCCACTAGAGAGTTATTACCGCACTACCGCACCAATCCCAAATTACATTATGGGCTCCTTCTTATCATGAGTGTGTTAGTCTCCCTTTGTTTAAGATTACGAATGTCCACTAATTAAGTGAGTTACTAACAACTCATTTAATTAATATCTAGCTCCAAGAGTAGTACCACTCAACTTTATTGTCATGTTGGACTAGGTCCACCTGCAGGGTTTAACATGGCAATCCTTATGAGCTTCTCTTGGGGACATTCTCAACCTAGATAACTAGGGCATAGATTCCTTGTATAATCAATAACACATACTATAAGTAATATCATTTCCCAACTTATCGGGCATATTGATTTATCGAGCTAAACCTCACCCTTTGATAAGTCAAAGAAATAAATATTAAATATACATGCTTGTTATTATATTAGGATTAAGAGCACACACTTCCATAATAACTAAGGTCTAGTTCTTTTACTAAGTCAGTACAAAAAGAACTTACCTAAATGATCCTACTCAATACACTTAAATGTAAACATTTGACCAATGTGATTCTTTATTTCAAAATAAATGTGTACAAAAGCTAAAATTTTAAGTATACACTCCAACATATATGACACTCATATAACGATCTATGATACTTTCTCATGGTGGGTCATTCAGTATACATTCTCCAATGCATACCCATGTGTCAACTTGATATCTCTATATCCATGACTTATGAGATCAAGTCATCGAGTTGACCTACATGCTAGTCTCGTCGCATTAATATTGTCCCTGAATGTTTATACTTGACTAGGAATGATTAAGAGTAGTGTTCTCTATATCATCTCACTATCGATTTAACCAATCGATTGATATAGATAAGAACCTTCTACTCAAGGATATTGTTATACTTAGTTATTTGGCACCAATACAAGTAAGTATAATAACCAAAAGAAATGCCTTTATATACATAGGAATATGATAAAACGAGTCCATATAATAATCATCATATGATTGGCTCTAGGGCTCTAACTAACAATCTCCCACTAGCACTAGCGCCAATCAGTGTAGGCTCTAAGACCCAATGACCTAGTGTGACCATCATGCTTTCTCTGTACCAAAGCCTTGGTCAAGGGATCTACGATGTTAGCCTCTATGGGTACTCGGCAAATCTTCACATCTCCTCTATCGATAATCTCTCGAATGAGATGGAAGCGCCGTAGTGTGTGTTTGGTCCACTGGTGTGAGCGAGGTTCCTTAGCTTGCGCAATTGCTCCATTGTTGTCACAATAGAGCTCTATCGGATCAGCTATGCTAGGAACCACCCCAAGCTTAGTAATGAACTTACGGATCCAAACTACCTCCTTTGCTGCTTCTGATGCAGCAATATACTCGGCCTCTATTGTAGAATCAGCGACTGTGTCCTGCTTCGAACTCTTCCAGCTCACAACACCACCATTCAAGCAAAACACGAACCCAAACTGCGATCTATAATCATCCTGGTCAGTTTGGAAGCTGGCATCACTGTAGCCCTTTACAGCTAGCTCATCATCGACTCCATATATTAAGAAATATTCTTTTGTCCTTCTTAATTACTTAAGAATATTCTTGTCTGCTACCCAGTGACTTTCACCTGGATCTGACTGGTATCTGATCGTCATACTCAAAGCATACGAGACATCAGGACGAGTACATAGCATGACGTATATGATAGATCCTATGGCTAAGGCATAAGGGATTGTATCCATGCAGTCTCTCTCCTCTCTAGAAGAGGGACTTTGAGTCTTTGAAAGACTCATACCATGTGACATCGACACAAATCCCTTCTTGGAGTTCTGCATGGGAAACCGTAGTAATACCTTGTCAATATATGTACTCTGACTTAGGCCAAGCAATCTCTTAGATCTATCTCTATAGATCTGTATGCCTAGAATACGGGTTGCTTCACCTAAGTCCTTCATTGAGGAATAATACCCTAGCCAAGTCTTTACAGACTGCAGCAAAGGGATGTCATTCCTAACGAGCAGTATGTCATCCACATACAATACAAGGAAGACAACTGTGTTCCCAACAACCTTCTTGTAGACACAAGATTCATCTTCATTCTTGATGAAACCAAACTGTTTGATTGCATCATCGAATTGAAGATTCCAGCTCCGAGAAGCTTGCTTTAGTCCATAAATGGACTTATGCAGGTTGCATACTCTGCCAGTATGTTGTGGATCTACAAAACCCTCAGGTTATGTAATGTACACATCCTCGAGCAGGTTTCCATTCAGACACGCGGTTTTGACATCCATGATCTCATAATCATGGTATGCTGCAATAGCAAGCATGATCCGAATGGATTTAAACATCGCTACTGGAGAAAAGGTTTCATCATAGTCAATACCATGAATTTTCTTGAAACCTTTAGCTACCAGACGACCCTTATATATAAGTCCATCCATGTCAGTCTTTCTCTTAAAGACCCACTTACACCCAATGGGTTTTACCCCTTCAGGTGGATCAACCAAATGTTGGTTAGTCCTAGCAAAACGTACCGGTTTCACTGTACAAAAATTTTTGTACAAGTGTCGAATCTTTCCTTAAATAACCTATTGTGTT